>NW_016803625.1:493359-514515 GCF_001698545.2 Rhinopithecus bieti | reverse complement strand
CATTGAATCTATAAATTACCTTGGGCAGTATGGCCATTTTCACGATGTTGATTCTTCTCATCCATGAGCATGGAATGTTCTTCCGTTTGTTTTTGTCCTCTTTTATTTCATTGAGCAGTGGTTTGTAGTTCTCCTTGAAGAGGTCCTTCTCATTCCTTGTAAGTTGGATTCCTAGGTATTTTACTCTTTTTGAAGCAATTGTGAATGAGAGTTCATTCATGATTTGGCTCTCTGTCTGTTCTTGGTGTATAAGAATGCTTGTGATTTTTGCATATTGATTTTGCATCCTGAGAATTTGCTGAAGTTGCTTATCAGCTTGAGGAGATTTTGGGCTGAGATGATGGGGTTTTCTAAATACACAATCATGCCATCTGCTAACAGGGACAATTTGACTTCTTCTTTTCCTAATCAAATACCTTTATTTCTTTATCTTGCCTGACTTCCCTGGCCAGAACTTCCAACACTATGTTGAATAGGAGTGGGGAGAGAGGGCATTAGCTCCTCCTTGTACCTCTGGCAGAATTTGGCTGTGAATCCGTCTGGTCCTGGAGTGTTTTTGGTTGGTAGGCTATTAATTATTGCCTGAATTTCAGAGCCTGTTATTGGTCTATTCAGGGATTCCACTTTTTCCTGGTTTAGTCTTGGGAGAGTGTGTGTCTCCAGGAATTTATCCATTTCTTCTAGGTTTCCTAGTTTATTTGCATAGAGGTGTTTATAGTATGCTCTGTTGGTACTTTGTATTTCTGTGGGATAGGTGGTGATATCCCCTTTATCATTTTTTATTGCATCTATTTAATTCTCTCTCTTTTCTTCTTTATTAATCTTGCTAGCAGTCTATCAACTTTGTTGATCTTTTCAAAAAACCAGCTCCTGGATTCATTGATTTTTTGAAGGGTTTTGTGTGTCTCTATCTCCTTCAGTTCTGCTCTGATCTTAGTTATTTCTTGCCTTCTGCTAGCCTTTGAATGTGTTTGCTCTTGTTTCTCTAGTTCTTTTAATTATGATGTTAGGGTGTCAATTTTAGATCTTTCCTGCTTTCTCTTGTGGGCATTTCGTGCTATAAATCTCCCTCTACATATTGCTTTAAATGTGTCCCAGAGGTTCTGGTATATTGTATCTTTGTTCTCATTGGTTTCAAAGAACATCTTTATTTCTACCTTCATTTCATTATGTACCCAGCAGTCATTCAGGAGCAGGTTGTTCAGTTTCCATGTAGTTGAGCGCTTTTGAATGAGTTTCTTAATCCTGAGTTCCAGTTTGATTGCACTGTCATAAGAATGTTGTTGTGGGTTGAATTATGTTTCCAAAATTTTATATGGTGAAGTCCTACCCCTCAATGTTTCAGAATGTGACCTTATTTGGAAATAAGATCATTACAGATGTTATTAGTTATTATGAGGTCCTACTGGAGTAGAATAGACTCCTAAGCTAGTATGACTGGATTGGATTTTAAAAAGAGGAAATTTGAACACAGAGACATACACAAAAGGATAACACCATGTGAAATTTGGAGTTATGATGTCGAAAGAGAAGGAATTACCAAAAGCTAGGAGAGAAGCCTGAAACAGATCCTTCCCTAGTATCTTCAAAGAAAACAGCCATGCCAAAACCCTAGCATCAGTTAAAGATACTGTTTGTGGTCCTCTGTTATAGAAGTCCTAGAAAAATAATATAGATATAAAACTTGAACACTATCAGCCAACTTGACCTAAGTGATATTTACAAAACACTCCACCTAACAATAGCAGAATATATATTCTTATTAAGTCAAACGGATCATTAACTAATATAGACCATATTTTGGGTCATAAAACCAAAGACACAGTTCATACAATTCTGACCACAATACAACTAAATTAGAAATTACTAACAGAAAAATATACTTTTTTCTTTTTCTTTTTTGGCACATAAGTTATATTTTAGCACTTCCATGCATTGTGGCATGTGACATTCAGATGAACCTCTTGTAGATTTAAAATTATCGCAGTGAAGAATTTGGGAGAAGCTACAGAAAGTGGATGCCATTTTAACTCAGAAAGGTTCTGGGCAAAAGCTTTTTAAGTGAGATACCATTTCAGTGAGAAAATTTGGCATAAAATTATACAAATATACAAAGATATATTATACAAATATACAAAGATACAAAGATATATTCACTGAAATGTGTACTATTGACTTGTTTATAACCACAAAAAATAATAAAATGTAAATATCAATGTTATTTTAGTAACAAAATAAAATGGTGAAAAAGAAAATAGAATATGAATAAGGGTTACGATGTTGCTCGGTTACCAGTACTATAGAGTAAGTTCATCGGTGGCTTACCTTATACTTCAGGAAATTCTGCATTAACTAAAAAAAAAAAAAACCAAAAGTTGAATGTTATCCAAAACCACCAATTTTTTGAAGAAAATACAAAGTTGATAAAGTATTTAATAATCCCTTTAAACCATAAGAATAGTAGCAAAACCACTATCATTTTATATTTATATAAGAATTCTAATTTATAAAGTGGTTTCCCATATCTCACCTCACCAAAGTTGCACTATAAGCCAGGTACTGTGGGGTGCACCTGTAGTTCCAGCTTCTCAGGAAGTTGAGATATTGAGCCCAGCAGTCGAAATCTAGCCTGGATTTCATTATGTCCATTGTTCGTGAAATAAACAAAATAAAGATTATCCTTAGTTAATTGAATCACTCAATTATGTGTAACTTAGCGTGAACATTTTCTTTAACCTAGAAACTGAAGTTTTAAGCTAGAAAGTATATTAATCTATCAACATATTTTATTCCATAACTAAAAACGTGTTAAAAGAAAAAAATTCTTCCAAATTACATCTGGAAAATTAAGTGAGATCTATGTTGCTTATTATGATCCCAAAGTGAATGCATTACAAAGCTCAAAACAAAAATCACAGTGTCTGTTCAGAATATGCTCACTAATTTTCTCTCACATGCACCTATCCAATTTTCTCTTCCATTGTTAGAGTCCCTGCATCCCATTACAGTGCAATTCAGTGAAATGAATGCAGAATTAAATAAACAATACGAAGTGAGTTTGCCTCACAGCAGATATTTGCATTACATCCATGAGAATTCTCTGTTATTAAATTAGCTGCAGGGGGGCTTTTTTATTGCCTCCTAAATGTAAGAGAAATGTTCAAACTAAATAAAATTCCATTTTTAACAACTAAATATTACACTAAAAGAGGTCAAGTCCACCTGTTTTTAATGCTACATGCACGTAACTTTTGATACAGTGTAACCTTTAATTTTCAATTAAAAATGAGAACAATGCTTGCCCTACATTTTGGCTATTCAGATTTTCCCACAAATAAAGATAGTATTAAAATTGCATTATAGTAAAGTTTTCACAATAAAGAAAATGCTGAACTCAATAGGCTTAATGGTATATCATTCCATTTTTCTGCCTAGTTTATTGCTTACATTAATACCCCCATTAGCCAAAACATCAATGAAGAGCCAAAAGTAACCCACGTAATTATAGTTTTTAAAAAAATGTTGAACTTTGGGGTCAAATGGAACTGATTTTTAAATCCAGCACAATCACCTGCTAGCAAGGTGATTTTGAACAAGCTGTTTAGGCTTATCTGTAAAACAGAGATAATAACCGCTATTTCTCATGGTTGTATGGCATAAATAAGAAGTGAATAAAACATGTGGGATAGTTTCTGCACATAATTGGTACTCAGTTGTTTCTGCTGTTATTAGGCTGCTACTTCATAAAACTAAAACTTCGCTCACAGGAGAACCATGGAGATGGTAACCAAGGGCTTCTTTGCTCCTGTTACGCATATAGCTCTAAATATCTCACCTTTTAAAATTCTCAGTACTAATTTCTTTTATTCATTCATTCATCAAATATTTATTAAATTCCAAGTATATGTCAGGCACTGGTTTAAACATTGGGGATACAATAGTAAACAAAACAAAAATTCTCGCTCCCAAGACATTTGTATTCTTGAGAGGGATTCAGACAATTTTTAAAGTACATAAAATATGCAGTATGATAAATAGCAATGAGGGCTAAAGAAGAACAGCAGCACAGGAAAAGGGGATAGAGACTATCATGGTTGGAGGTGAGGGTTTCAGAGTTCCTATCTTGACGTCCACTGAGTAAGTAACATTTAAGTCATACCAGAAGTAAAATGAGAAGCTATGTAAAGTGGTCAGATTATCATTAGAGTTTGAAGCACAGCTAATAAGATATCTTGACAGATTGGATATAGACTGTAAGAGAGAGGGAAATATAAAAAATGATTCCAAGATTGTTTACCTCAGCAACTAGAAGAATGCAATCGTAGTTTACTAAGATGAGAAAGATTATGAAAGTAGTAGGTTTGGGGAAAGAATATCAGGAGCTCCATTTGGAACATAAAGTTTGAGATAACCATTAGACACATAAGTAGAGATTTTAAGTAGCCAATTGAATATATAAATCTGGAATTCGGGCAAAGACCATCCTGAAAATGCTAATTTGGTAGTTATTAGATTATTATCAGCATGTAATCGTAAGACTCACTAAGATCTTTAAGACTTCTTAGGAGTTAAGTGAATATAGAAATTAAAGAGATCTAAGGACTGAGACCTCAATCATTTAGATATGATAGAGGGCCTCCTATTATTCAGATATGATAGAGGGGTCTCTATCGCTTAGGAATCAGAGAAATTTTAAAAAAGCAGTAAATAGGACTAACAAAAACAGTTCAATGGGATAGGAGATAAAAACAGAATAAGTTGTATAGAAAGCCAAGCCAAAAAAAAAAAAAAAAAAAAGGTATCACAGAGAAGGGAGCAATCACTGTCACAAAATGTTTTCAAAGGGTCAAGTAACATGAAACTTGAGACTGTCCATTGGATTTAACTATTTGGACATCATTGGTGACCTTGATAAGAGATGTTTCATTGAAGTGGTAGGAGCAGAAGACAGATTATAATCAAGAGAAACTGAGGCAGCAAATATAGAAAATGTTTTCAGCAAGTTTCACTGCAAAGGAAAGAAAAGAAAGTGATGGTAGTAGAAAGGAAAGTAAGTCAGGAAGAGTTTTGTCATTGTTGTTAAACTGTTTTCAAGATGAGAGAAGTTCCTGTATATTGTGTACTGATGGCAAAGACCTAGTAGAAGAGGAAACAAGATGGTGTAGGAGAAAGAGAGGACACTTGTTAGAGCGATGACCTTGAGTAATAAGAAAAAGAAACTAGAGCTGGTGCAAAGAGAGGGAGAATGCAGCTGCTAGTATTTGTTGGTAGGTACATACAGCAGTGGAATCTTCTAGAAGTTCTCCCTTGATTGCATCTAATTTCTCAGTTACATAGAATGCAAGATCAATCACTGAGAGTGAAGTTTAGTGAGTTAAAAAAAAAAACAGAATTAGATATAAAATAATAGACCATAAAAGGGAGAAAGTAAAATAGACATGGGAATGGAGTGAGACAGTCTGGCAGTATGGAGGGTCCAGTAGAGAAAACTGATCCTAAATTTCAAATGAAATTGTGAATGGATAAACAAAATATGGTATTTCACATACGGCCTTTAAAAAGAATGAAATTCTGACTAATGCTATATAACATGGATAAACCTTGAAGACAGTATGCCAAATGAAACACCCAGTCAAAAAGGGACAAACACTATATGATTCCCCTCATATGAGGTACCTAGAGTAATCAGATTTATAGACAGAAAATAGAATGGTGATTGTCAGTGGTTGAAAGGAGAGAGAAATGAGGAGTTATTGTTTAATGGGTGTGAAGTTCAGTTTAAGAAGATAAAGTTTTCGAGATGGATAGTGGTGATGATCTCACAGCATGAATGCATTTAGTGCTAAGGAATTGCACAGTTAAAAATGGTGAAAATAATAAAATTTATGTTATATGTATTTTATGAAAACTTTAGAAATCATTTTTCGAGCTAAAAACATAAAATAAAATGAAATCAGACTGGGTTTTTTTGTGTGTTTTACTCCAGCCATGTTCAGCTATACAGACAGGGCTAGGGGAGAGTTTGATTTAAACAACATTGTTGTTTTGTTTTTCAAATTCAAGTAAGAACTCATTATAATGATAAACCAGGTAACTTAAGACTAAGAAACAGTGAGGGAATTGAGGACATGAAGGTAGTGATAGGCATTAAAATGCTGGGAGAATCATACCTGGTAGGCTTGGTAGATTGTGAGAGTTGGGGTGTTAGGAACTATGAGCTGAAAAATAGAAGGTAGTATTCAGAGAGGAGTGTTTGAAATTGAGATTATGGAGATATTTAAATTGTATATACTGACAAAGCCTAAGATACAGTCTTGGGAGTAAATGATTTAGGGTTGGTTGAGGACAAAAATCAATGGAGAAGAAAAGGTAAAGAAACTAAGGGCGTTCACCATTCACATTAAAAACATTAAATTAAAATAAATTCTGAAAAAAGAAAAACTGAGAGGCCAGGGTATTGAAAGTATCATCTATGCAGATACTGAAAATATCAAGAATTGTTATGGCAGTATTGTTGTAAAGAGTGTCAGTGAGCCAGGAGTTAAAATTTTCAGGGAATGAAAGTTATGGAGTGGTGTGGGGCAGACGGTGGCAATAGATGACTGCAACAGTGAAGAGTAGGGGACAAAATATAGTCATATGATAATATTCAAAGTGTGTCACTTGTAGGAAGAAGAAAAAAGAGTGATCTGGAAGCAGCAAAGAACTCATGTACTCCATCTGGCCAGTGGTATAAGATGCATGAAAGAAAATAAAGCCACCACTTGATAGGTTTGCAGCAGCAGCAGAAGTGTTCAGCTTCAATTAGAACATGACATTAATGCTATGTTCAGAAAAGCATTCAGTGACAAAAAGGAATTTCCCAGTGATTGGTGTTAAAGCTTAATCAGGCAATGACCAGAAGGAAAACGCTTATAGTCTGACAAAATCAGATTTATTGGTTTGATGCCATGAGGAAAGGCACCCCAGAGGAAACGTGGAATGCAGCTTTCAACAAAAGGGAAGAGAAAAGCATGTTTTGTGAGGTTTGGGTTTCTGTTGAAGGATTCTAAGAAGGGCCTAAGAGAAGTGGGGATCAGTTCTGGGTTCGCTTGCTGTTTCTATGGTAGAATTGGAAAAGCAAGAATTAACTAGGGAATCGGTGCTGTCATGAGGCATGGGTGGCTTAGCAACTGGGTATCCTCAGTAATAGATGACTGTAGCAAAGTAGATCTAGAATGTCATGGGTGAAAAAGCAGTGATCATTCAAAGCAGGGATCCTGGTGGCATTTTACAGTTGCTGTGTGACCTCTGCAGAATTACTATATCCTGTTAACTTTGGAGCTGTCTGCATCCTTGTCTGACCTCCCAGCCTGATTAATGTCAGCGATGCTCTTTGCTCTTTTCAGTCTGAGCTGATATCCACTCTTTCTGCTCCGGACAAGCTTTGATTCTTTCACTGAACATAACTTCCAGAGGGCATATTGGAGGAGATTCAGAAAATGGGGCAGATGTGAGAGATGGGGCCAAAAGAGGATTAAAGTTTAGGATATTAGTGATGACCTAGAAGATGTTGGCTTTTTGATCTGATTATTTGTCCTGACTGTCTGAAGACACATTGTGGGGATAAGGCTTTGAAAGTATAATGGGGTCGGGGATAGTTGGAGGTCTTCCTGTGGGTCCTCAAAGTCCCAGAAAGTCCCCTTGACTCGTGCCAATAGAGGCCTACAGATAATTAGCTTATTTGGACTACAGAGGCTCTCCCTTGACTTGTGCGAGAAAGCAGCAAGTAGAGAAGACAAAACAGTGAGTGAAAGTATTTCCCCATAGCAAAGAGAAGCCACAGCAGAGGAAGAAATAAAAACTATTAAAACCATCCTGGCTAACCCAGTGAAATCCCGTCTCTACTAAAAAAAATACAAAAAACTAGCCGGGCAAGGTGGCTGGAGCCTGTAGTCCCAGCTACTGGGGAGACTGAGGCAGGAGAATGGCGTAAACCCGGAAGGCAGAGCTTGCAGTGAGCTGAGATCCGGCCACTGCACTCCAGCCTGGGCGACAGAGCAAGACTCTGTCTCAAAAAAAAAAAGAAAAAAAAAAACTATTAAAAAATCAAATTTCAAACATCAAAACAACTTGGAATTATTTGATATAAAAGGAAGTAATTCAATATGCAGCATATTCTCTGAAGTCATCAGAGTGTTATAGCAGAGTTAACTAGTATTAATAATAATGTGCCTGAATTAACAATAAAATGGAGTTATTAACATTTATAAGGCAATAAAGTAGAGCCAGAACGTATTTTTATTTCCTTCTATTCACAATACATAATTTATTGCTCCTCCTTCACTTGCTCCTCCATTAAATATATATTTTTAATACTTTCATCAAGAAATATTGTTAAAAATGTTTATACTTAAAAAACTAAATCCTCAGTTACACAGAAAACCTGACTCTACTGAGAGACCCGTATCCCAAAAGTTACCCAGTGAGTGAACTGGAACATGATGTATCCCGTATTCACATTCTGTCTCTCAGCATGAGGAAACAGATGAGGTCTATCTACCAACACCACCATTAAAAGAAAAATACTGGAAAGTTAGAGATATAAAAGACACAGCCCATGCCCTACTGTGTAGCACAGATTTATAACACTAAACTCACATTTGCATAGTGTTTTGCAGTTTACTTACTATTTTAATGTGCATTCTACTATTTGCCTCTCACAAATACCCTGTAAAGAGATGTAATCTCATTTTGCAAAAGCAGACACTATTCTTCAGGCAGTAAGAAACTTTCCCAAGATCATATTACTACTGAGTAGAGACTGGACTTCAATTCAGATCTCAATCTTCATATTTGATCAACTAGTTGGATAGGAAAAGAGCAGGCAGAAGTTACACGAGTGTTTTAACTCAGCTTCCCTCATACAGTCAAGGTACAAAAAGCACCTGTACCAAAAAAATGACATATATATTGGGTACAATGTACACTGCTTGGGTGGCTGGTGCACTAAAATCTCAGAAATCACCACTAAAGAACTTATCCATGTAACCTTATGCAACCAATGCAGACGGTAACAATGAGACAGGTCAGGAGAATAAGGAGGTGCCCGCACCTCCCAGACTGGAGTTCAGTGGCATGATCTCAGCTCACTGCAATCTCCACCTCCCAGGATCAAGCAATTCTTCTGCTTCAGCCTCCTGAGTATCTGGGATTACAGGAGCCTGCCACCATGCCAGGAAATTTTTTTGTATTTTTAGTAGAGACAGGGGGTTCACCATGTTGGCCAGGCTGGTCTCAAACTCCTGACCTCAAGTGATCCACTCACCTAGGCCTCCTAAAGTGCTGGAATTACAGGCGTGAGCCACCACGCTCAGCCAGTATTCATTTACATTTGACCTCAGAATAATTCACTCATACTATTGGTCTCATTTGACTTGAACTACCGTCCTAAATATTAATTTAGTGTGTTTATATTGTCCAAATTATATCAGCTGATTTCATATACAAATTAGATATTGTCCAGTTCCCTTTGCATAGAAATTCTGTTTTCATTTTCACTCTCCTCATATTTTATTACTGTAGTCATCTGGGCAATGTATCATGTTTAAAAGAGAGAATGAGGTCTCCGTTAAAATAAAAGGTCCCTAAATGTTATAAGCACATTCCTGTAATTTCTTTAAAGATTACGTCCCCAGGTCATTTAAGTTCAGTACACTGACTTATATATCAAAATACTCATTTAGAAACTTAAGGACTCTTCTGAAAATGTAATAAATAGATAATTGCTTATTAGTGCACTTGGAGAACAAGTGAAGTCAAAATATAAGCATTACAGTTACTTATTTGTTTCTTAAGTGTGTTTAGAATATGATATGATTTGTACCTTTGCTTAACAAACATATGGTGAGCACCTGCTGTCTACCAGGGTCTGCCCTCATGTGGTTTACAGTCTAATGGGAAACAATATCCACATGAAGAAATGTGCCAGAAAATCTATAGGGTATGGTGGGAACACAAAAAATAAAATGGTAAGTTATATACTAGATTATCAGAAAAATTTTTTTATCAGCAGAAATAACTTTTGATCTGGATCTTGAAAGAGGAGTGTTTGCTATGTATGTTGGAAGGACTAGAAACTGTTAGATAAGGGTGTTTGCAATAAAACTGTATATGACAGGAGCCAAAATCTGTGGAATGGTGCATACAAAAAGCTAGTTTAAGAGAGAAAGACAAAAGAAAGAGCATGAAAAATGCCTTGTGCCATAAAACCAAGTTTGGACTTTATTTTTTGGTGATATCCTTATTAATCATGCCAGGATAATTATTATAATAATCTTCAGTTTCAGTAGTTTGAAAGCAATTGCTATATCAATATTGTAACTTACCCAAATGTGATATGTGAATGTGTAATGTTTGCAATAGCATGGCAACCAAAACTAATTGTCGGGTATTACTTCTTGCCTTTGTTTCTTGCTACATGATTAACATTTTTTTCTGTGGGTCAATGATCCAAAATAATTACACGGTTCCACTTTTGCCAAGTATGCAAGTTCAATAGTTATATATGGAAGCTGAAAGATTTATTCTACATTTGTTGTGAATAATCTATAACAATTAATGAGCATGTAGTATATTCCAGGTTCCGTGCTAAGTGCTTTGTATATGGTATGTAATCTCATTCTCAAAATACTTGTATTAGTTAACACAATTTTTTCCATTTTGCAAATGAAGAAACTGGAGCTCAAAACTTGAAAGTGACCCCTTCAGGCTCAGGCATTTTATAAATAGCAAAGTTGAAACTTGAACCCAGGTCTCACAGTCAACACAGACCACATCCATAATGATTAAACTAACTCAGGAAACACAATATAACTAAACACAATTTCCCCTCTGAAGGAGCATATAATTTTGTGGGGTAAATGGTCAACTACAAAATGGATAGTAGATGTTCACGGTGAGGTTGTATTGGATGAACACTTACTGTAGACTACAACCATTGGGGAATGCATTCCATAGGATGGAAACTGCAAAATGAAGGAGGAAAGTGGGGAGGCTATTTCAGGCTAAAAAGATAAGACACAGTGTGTCTGTGGAAAACCACACATGACTCCAGGGAACTGCAGGGTCTTATGGTTATTATCAGGACATTTGCACTAAGATATGCATCATTCATCCACTATTGCAGTCACTTGCTTTGGTCCTGTATCAATATTCTACCTGGCATTAACTTAGTCCAAAAGAATATGTTAAAGTTAGATATCAATGACTTACACAACTCCCTAAAATATGAGCTACAAGAGAAGAGTCCAGGCCGGGCGCGGTGGCTCAAGCCTGTAATCCCAGCACTTTGGGAGGCCGAGATGGGCGGATCACGAGGTCAGGAGATCGAGACCATCCTGGCTAACATGGTGAAACCCCGTCTCTACTAAAATACAAAAAACTAGCCGGGCGAGATGGCGGGCGCCTGTAGTCCCAGCTGCTCCGGAGGCTGAGGCGGAGCTTGCAGTGAGCTGAGATCTGGCCACTGCACTCCAGCCCCATCTCAAAAAAAAAAAAAAAAAAAGAAGAGTCCCTGGTAAAATACGATTAGGACATATGCGGTTTCTAAGAGATGCAATCTTCTGTTGGTATGCACAATATCAGCCTCTGACTAGAGCTATAAGCACAATTTATCCTTTAATACCTCCAGGATTTTACCATTAAAAGTGGTCAGGCATTTAAAGTCTATGTATGTAAAAGGGTAACTATTAAGAGAATTAGCCCAGGCCGGGCGCGGTGGCTCACGCCTGTAATTCCAGCACTTTGGGAGGCCAAGGTGGGCGGATCAAGAGGTCAGGAGATCAAGACCATCATGACTAACACAGTGAAACCCTGCCTGTACTAAAAATGCAAAAAATTAGCTGAGTAGGTGTGTAGTCCCACCTACTCGGGAGCCTGAGGCAGGAGAATGGCGTGAAACCAGGAGGCGGAGCTTGCAGTGAGCCGAGATTGGGCCACTGCACTCTAGCCTGGGGGACTGGGAGAGACTCCGTCTCAAAATAAAATAAAATAAAATAAAGAGAATTAGCCCAAGTCCATTTGTGTGTCAAAAAAATATAAAGTCTGAAGGACCATTGGAAATTGTTAGATGAATTTTCAAAATAATAACTTTCAGGACTATGAAATATGATTAAGTGTTATAAACTCTAACAAAATGATACAACCAGAAAAAATGAGAGAGCTTGTTAAGGGAAGTCAATAAAACTTGACAAAAGTATCTGGGTTTATAGACTACTGGGCTAAAAAGTGCAATTCAGTGTTGACATCAAAAAATTTTCTTTAAATATGTACACCTACTATGTACCTACAAAATTAAAATTTAAATTAAAAGAAATTTTCTTTTAATCTAAAACTAATAAACCTTCAAGTCTAAGTTGTTTGGCCTCACAAACTTGTGCCACTAACACAAGTCAATATCACCCTCTAACTCCAACCCACCAATACCACTACCAATAGGAGAAAAATTGTATAATATTTACATGGAGGTTGCTATTTGGGACCCAGGCATTTGTAGCCCCTCCAAGTATTACTCCTGTTTAGACAATGAGACAAAGAGTTTGCAAAGAACTGCACAGTGATTGGGCTTAGAGAGACTACTTAACCCTGCCTCTGAAATAGGGATGACTGTTGCATACGTAACAGTGGCATTTGTCAATTCAGCTTTGAGGAGAGGAAGTCCTGTTATTGAGAATCTCCTTGTGAGGAAACAAATACTGTCATCAAGAAGCTTTTTGCAGGGTAAGGCTGGTTCTTTCAGATAAGAGGGAGATCCTGCCCCTTCCAGCATAAGAAATTCAGAGGGATTTGGAGACCCAAATTTTTAACCTTGTCTCTGTCTGCCAAATAAAATTCCCCATTCATAACTGAATTCAATCAGATCCACAAACCAAACACACAAAATATGTTTCAGTCATTCCTCTCTCTAGCAATATCATCTCCTATACACTTTTAGATTCTTAAGAAGTAAGCCAAGCTATGTACTCAGATTACAAATTATTAGTGCTGTTATGCCTTCTTACTAAATTATGTACACTAAGCACAGATAAGAACTCATATCTGTAAACATAAAATGGTGGTAAATAAAACAATCTAAGTACTTTTGTATAGAATAATTTTTCATCTTCTAGCTAGATAAAAGATAATAAAAGGGCCGGGCGCGGTGGCTCAAGCCTGTAATCGCAGCACTTTGGGAGGCCGAGACGGGCGGATCACGAGGTCAGGAGATCGAGACCATCCTGGCTAACACGGTGAAACCCTGTCTCTACTAAAAAATTCCAAAAAAAACTAGCCGGGCGAGGTGGCGGGCGCCTGTAGTCCCAGCTACTCGGGAGGCTGAGGCAGGAGAATGGTGTGAACCCGGGAGGCGGAGCTTGCAGTGAGCTGAGATCCGGCCACTGCA
This sequence comes from Rhinopithecus bieti, assembly GCF_001698545.2. Lineage (NCBI taxonomy): Eukaryota > Metazoa > Chordata > Mammalia > Primates > Cercopithecidae > Rhinopithecus > Rhinopithecus bieti. The sequence goes on along the minus strand of NW_016803625.1, from coordinate 501,095 downwards.
CTCCAGCCTGGGCGACAGACCGAGACTCCACCTCAAAAGAAAACAAAAAAAAAAAGATAATAAAAAGAATAAGATATTTATCTCTCACATATTTCCATAATCATTTACCATCTCTTTTCCACATTTTTTTCTCTTTTAAGTAGTTTCATTTTAAAGGTATCTTCCTTCACTATAGATAAATATAGTATCTGTGTTTTCAGCAAATAAAATTTATTTCAATCTCTGTCAATAATATGTAAATAATTTCGGCCTGTCTCATAAAGTTATGAATTCAATGCTCATAAACTGAGGAGCAAAAAAACACTACGAAAAGATAACTGGTAGTTATAATATAAGGTCAAAGTAATATAACCTTGAAATAGGCCTAATGCCTCTGCTTAAAAAAATGAATGCATGCATTAGAGTGTTTAATTAGATCTCTTTTATAAATTGTGTGTCCTGAAAATGACAGATAAATCATATCTCAATGGGAACATTATTCAGATTCAAACTATGTGTTTAAGTAATTCAAATTAGCATTCTGATTTTATAAACATTAACTGAAGACCCATTATATGTCAGATATTGTGCTAGAAGGTTATAGCCTAGTTGGACAAACTGATTTGTAAATAATAATAATAATAATACTTATAGAGCCATATGAATCAAAGAAAAATCTATTGACTCACATCACTAGCCCTTTCAGACAATGTATTTTTTCACAATTATTTGACATAACTCTTGATGTCTTCCTTGCTCTCTGTATCTCCAGCTTCCTCCGAGCTATTTTTCCCCGAATCATATTACCCCCTCACAGTTCAATTCAAAGTCTGTGTGACAGATACTACCCACAGACCACCAAATTAATTGTTAACTTTTCTGCTGGGAAGATAGTTATTCCACATTTCTTTCTCCCATAATGTGAGCTGGGTCCTTAAGAATGAGTATTAGCCAAAGAATGTGAGTGAAAGTAGCATTAGCCACTCCCAGGCAAAACTCATAAAAAGCACTGCACTCACAGCTTCACGCTCTTTCCTACCACCAGAAGATGGAGATGTTGATACCCAGATCAACTTTGGAAGCTATGTGCTAAAGCTGGAACTTCTGCCGCAAGCTAAAATTCTTGATGACTGTATGGAACAGAATCCCCCTGCCAACCAAGAAGCCCTTGGACTATTACATGAGCAAGCAATAAACTTCTAATACATTGAACCATTATATCTGGGGTTCCATTTGTTACAATAGTTCAGCTTACCGTAATCTACCTTTTCCATTAAACCATGTATGGTCATTCTCATTCATGCTAATCAAGCACTTGTACATTTTACCATACAGTATGGCATTCATTTGTGGCCCCATTCTTTTTTGTTTTAACATTTCATCACTGGCCTTCTTTTGTTTTCTACCTCCTTAGTTACTTGCACAAGAGATAATTTTAGCCCTGAACCCCAACCAATCATTTAAGCATAAAAGGACATGATTATAAAGCAAAAATAATAAGTAAAAATCTTGTTGTACTGAAGAATTAGTTTTGTCTAAAGATCTGGACTTTGCCCCAGCTTCTAGGAGGTAACCAATAAACCCTTGGGAATTCCCAAATGATGGGAGCATCTTAGCTGTTCATGGTGGGTGCCTCAGATCACACATGATGGTTTAGGCTAACTATGTGACTCATGGAGGTTCTCTAGATATATTAGGCTAACGAGGGGACTCAAAATGTGGGCTGCCCATCTCAGAAACACCATGTACTTTGGGTTGGGGTTATGTGCCATATAATATCCGCTTGACTTCTGGGGAGGGAAGGGAGCTACATGTTGAGTTCAACTGGGATGGCGATAACTCAATCAGTCATGCCTACATAATAAAATCCCAGTAAAATCTCTGGACACCAAAGTTCATGTGAGCTCTCTGGGTTGGCAACACTGCATGTATACATTACCACATATTGATACTGAGAGAGTAACATGTCACTGAGGACACAGAAATTTCACATTTGGAACTCTTCCAGTCCCAGATTTCTCCCTATGTGTTTCTTCCTTTATCTGCTTCTGATTTGTACCTTTTGCTCTAATAAAACTGTAATCGTAGTACAGCACTTTTTTGAGTTCTGCAAATCATTCTAGCAAATTATCGAACCTGAGGGAGTCCAGGGAGAGTATGAATTTGTGACCAGCTGACCTGAACTCAAGATGGCCCTGGGGACCTCAGAACTTGTGACTGGTGTCAGAAGTCCTAAGCAGACTTGGCAGTCTGAAGGACTTAACCTCAAGATTGACTAGTTCCAGATACTTCTAAATTCTAAATTTGAACTGAAAAAATGAGTAGAAACTCATGCTATTAAAAAAATGACTTTTACACATTTCCTAAATCTGTCCATTGAAAAGGCCTAGAAGAAATGACTACCTCATAGCAATAAATACCCATAGCACCCAGACTGTGCAGATTGTGACACTAAATGTTATTTCTGACTAGGATCCTTGGTTAATTTCATATCTGGGACAGGACATATATGCCATGGACTAGATTATATTACTGTGCCAGAAAGCAAAAAGCCATCAAAGACTAGTAATAAATTGAGATGCACAAAACTCAAATATTTTAAAAATTCCATTAGTTCATAATTCTATTTCCTAAAAGAACAAATTGATTGGTCCCTATTGTATATTGCTGGAGTATCAACTCTTTATTCCGAAGACTGATAAACAAAAGGAAAACAATTAAGCAAATTTTCTTGTTTTCCTGTACCAATAGTATTCTGGATAACAAAATTGTAGAGTTAATACTTTTAATTAAGGAAAATTTCGGGTAAAAGTATGGAATGACCAAATTAGAAAATCATCTTTCTGGCTCTTCCTCTTAGCTTTGTATCCTCTGCCCTTTTCTTTCTCACCTCCCCTCCATTTCTCTTCCCTCTCATGTGTTTCTCTTCTCTTTCCTTCCTGAACAATTGAATCCTAAAGTCATTAGGTGAGGCATTGCAAGTAGGCACCCAGGTTGGAGGTCAGCGGAGACCAATGGCACTCCAGAGTGGAATGTCCTAGGCAGGATAAGTGTTTTAGTTATCTGTTGCTACATAACAAGTTACCACAAGCTTAGAAACTTCCAGTAACGCACATTTGCTCTCTCACAGTTTCTATGTTATCAGAATACAAGCACAGGTTATCCACATCCTCTGCTTAGGGTCTCATAAGGCTGAAAACAGAGCTGTCAGAGCTGTCAGCTAGAGCTGTGGTCACATCTAAGTTAGGAAGGATTCATTTCCAGGCTCACTAAAGTAGTTGGCAGAATTCAGTATCTGTGACAGTTTGACTGACAGTACCAATTTCTTGCTGGTTGTTGGCAGAAAACCACCATCACCTCCTAAAGGCTTCCCACAGTTCCTTTCCAAACAGGGTTCCCCAACATGGTTACTTCCTTCCTCATAGCAAAGAAGGGAAGAAGACTCAAGGAGGATGCCCTACAATGTTATATAGTATATACCACATAATTACGCAATTATATTCACGTAATCACATGCACCCTGTCATCTTTGCCATATCAAATTAGTTTGAAGCAAGTCGCAGTTCCCATGTACACTCAAAGGGAGGGTATCACACAAGGAAATGATCACTAGGAGTCATGGATCATGAGGACTTCCTTAAAAGTCTGCCCACTACCATAAGAAAGATATTCATATAATAAGGCTGCCAATTATGGGGTGTCAGAATCCAAATCAGATCTGTCAGAACCCAGGCTCCATGCAAGTGAGTCATTTGTTGCAAGGAGTCAGACCCTGAGCAGTGTGAGAAATGCACCGTCACAAAGGGGGATGTCAGAGCAACATAATGAAGAGGACATCACACCATGGGAATACCTAGCATGGGGAGCCGGAGCACAAACATTGTAGGGACAGCTTCACCAGCAAGGGTGAAGTCAGAACCCAACCAAGGCATGGGGAGTCAGAACCCAAGCGGGGTGAAAAAAGCATCCTTGCAAAGGGATGGCCTGGCAAAGGGTTTCAGAGCTGCAGCAAGGTAAAGACAGTGTCCATGCAGGTGCTCGGACTGAGTAATATGTTGGGGCCTAAGTGTAGGGAGGACATCTGCACAAGAAGGAGGTTATAATGGTGATAAACAATTGGATACAGAATTCTGGTGCATATAGAATAATTAATTTTTTAAGTAAATTCTTAAAAATATTTCTCAGATGTATAGAATTTTAGGAGTTTTGTGGAAGGAATAAGTTCAAGAGATCAATTGTATAACTTAGTGACTAAAGTTAATGTATTCCTGAAGATTGCTAAAAGAGTAGATATTAAGTGTTCTCACCACAAAAAAAGTATGTAATGTATTGTTAATTATCTCAATTTAGCCTTACTACAATGTATACATATTTCAAAACAACATATTGTACATGACAAACATAAAATTTTTATATGTCAATGAAAAATAAAAAATACCATGAAAACATACCTCTTGGAGAAGAAAGTTAGAAAAAAACTAAAATGAATGATGTTGGATGAAAATGGAAGTGTTGGAGTGATTTTAAATATATTGAGATAGGCCAGGCATGGTGGCTCACAACTGTAATCTCAGCACTTAGGGAGGCTGAGGCAGGTAGATTGCACGAGCTCAGGAATTTGAGACCAACCGGGCAATATGGTGAAATCCTGTCTTTACAAAACATACAAAAATTAGCAGGGAATGCTGGCACATGCCTGTGGTCCCAGTTACTCAGGAAGCTGAGGTAGGAGGATCACCTGAGCCCAAGGAGGTCAAAGGGTCAAGGCTGCAGTGAGCCATGATTGGGTCACTGCACTCCAACATGGATGATAAAGTGAGACCCTGTCTCAAAAAAATAAAATAAAATAAATATATTGAGATAGATATAGAAATAAATATAGGCATAAATATGTGTACATATATATGTGTGTAAATATGTATGTGGATATGTGGAGACATCAACAAGTTTGTGGAAAATGAAATTAAAAGATAAAATAAAAAATATAAATTTTATTTATCCATATAAACTCAATCAAGTTCAAGACACTTGTAAGTGATGATACCAATCACTTAGTCCATCCCTAAAATACTAAAGGACCTGGGAATTCAAACATGTCAATGTAGTCTTTTTTACACTATTTACTGAAGAAAAAAATGGGTGCCCTTTAAAGATTATTTGAAATCGGAAAACAAAAAGAAGTCACAAGTGGCCACATCAGGACTGGAAGGTGGATGCCTAATGGTTTCCTAGTGACACTTACAAAATTGCTCTTGTTTGATGAGAGGAATGAGCAGAAACATTGCTGTGGTGGAGAAGGACTCTCTGACAAAGCTATCCCAGGCATTTTTTGCTAAAGCTTTGGCTAACTTTCTCAAAGCACTCTCATAATAAGCATATATGATCATTCTTGGGCCTTCCAGAAACTAAACAACCAACATGGCTTGAGCATCCAAAGAAAAAAGCTGTGGCCATAATCATTGCTCTTAACTAGTCCACTTTTGCATTGACCAAACCACTTCCATGTCTTGGTAGCCATTGCTTTGATTGTGCTTTGTGCTTTGTCTTCACGATCATATTGGTAAACCCATGTTCCTTTTCCTATTACAATTCTTCAAAGAAATGCTTTAGGATCTTGATCCCACTTGTCTAAAATTTCCATTGAAAGCTCTGCTCTTGTCTGCAGCTGATCTGGGTGCAACAGTTTGGCACACATCAAGTGTGAAGTGTGCTCAACTTTAATTTTTCAGTCAGAATTGTGTAAACTGTACCAGTTGAGATGTCTATGGTGTTGGGTATTGTTTCTGCTGTTATTTATCGGTCCTTTTTGATTAGGGCATGGACAAGATTAATTTTTTCCTCATAAATTGATATGGATCATGTGCCACTTTGGGCTTCATCTTCAATATCATCTCATTCCTTCTTACCATGAGTTATATACATATATAAACTGCTGATGTCTTTGGGGCATTGTCCCCATAAACTTTTCATCAGGCATCAGTGATTTCACCATTCTTCCACCCAAGATTCATCATAAATGTGATGTATGTTCTTGCTTCAATTTTAGAAGAATTTATGTTGCTCTGGTAGGGGTCATTTTCAAACAGGTATCTTAGCCTTCTTAGTGCCCCAAACTAGATCCTATTCAAACATGTTATATCAAGTTCATATGAGTTTATTTTGGGTGCAAAAGAATTTTAAAATCCTTGAATAGCTTTCTCATAATACGCGTTTCTCATAAACTTTTTGAAGACTGCTCATCTATGTATACGTACGTGTATATGTAGCTCTGTCCACTGAGAGGGCCTGGAAGCAGTGACATACCAATGGCAATGAGCACACCACATGTTCAGATCTTGATATTTAAGTATTAATCTCCACAGAAAAGAACCAGGGCTTCTTGGAGAAATGGCTGATTCCAGGGCTTGGCAAATGAAAGCTCAAGTTATGCCTGTATTATCTCCTTATATCAGAAAATAGGTAGGTGTTCAAGAAATAAAGGAGACATGTCAAAAAGACACAGAAGCCAACTTTTCAGGGACTCAGACCAAATCAATTTGAGTATCAAAATAAAAAAATGGCAGTAATGAATTATAATTCATCAAATAAAATAGAATGAGTCATACTGCTATAAATTAATACATTGAAAATTTTTTGAAGAGTTGTGTATTCACATAGTTTCAAACTATCTCTTCATGAAATATTAAGTAATCACAAAGGAGGAAAGAGCAACTTCACAGTGGCAAAGTCTGACAGATACTGCCTTAATCAAGTGATGAAAGTGAACATCATCAGTAATGGTACAAATCAAAATCATGAGCTACCTGATAAGATGCAACAAGCGAACAGCATCACTTTTGTGATATTTCTTCCAAAGATGCATAACCTAAATCTAATCATCAGGAAATACAGCCGAATACTAGTTGAAAGACATACTACAGAATAAGTGGCCCATAATCTTCAAAAGAGCCAAAAGCATTAGAGGCAATGAAGGACTGAGGAACTGCTGCAGATCAAAAGAGACTAAGAAGCGTGTCAACTAAAGATGATGCATAATTTTCAACTGGATCTTTTTGGTATGAAGGATAACATTAAGATATTTGGTAAAACTTGAATGGGATCTGAGACTAGATCATAGTAATATGTTTATATTAATTTGCTAATTTTAATGGCTGAGTTCTTGTTATATAGGAGAATAACCTTGCTTGTAGGAAATGCACACTAACATATAGGGAAGAGTTGGGCATCACATCATTAGGAAACTTTCAAAAATACAGGAAAAACAACAGTTTTCTTTTTTTTTCTTTTGAAGGTGCCAATAAATTTATTTTATTTATTTATTTTTATTATTATACTTTATGTTCTAGGGTACATGTGCACAATGTGCAGGCTTGTTACATATGTATACATGTGCCATGTTGGTATGCTGCACCCATTAACTCGTCAATTAACTTAGGTATATCTCCTAATGCTATCCCTCCCCCCTCCCCACACAACAGGCCCTGGTGTGTGTTACCCTTCCTGTGCCCAAGTGATCTCATTGTTCAGTTCCCACCTATGAGTGAGAACATGCGGTGTTTGGTTTTCTGTTCTTGCAATAGTTTGCTGAGAATGATGGATTAAGAAAATGTGGCACATCATATACACCATGGAATACTATGCAGCCATAAAAAAGGATGAGTTTGTGTCCTTTGTAGGGACATGGATGCAGCTAGAAACCATCATTCTTAGCAAACTATCACAAGAACAGAAAACCAAACACCGCATGTTCTCACTCA
>NW_016803625.1:482269-493229 GCF_001698545.2 Rhinopithecus bieti | reverse complement strand
TAAATGATGAGTTGATGGGTGCTGATGCGGTGAGGGGTGCAGCACACCAACATGGCACAGGTATATATATGTAATAAACCTGCACGTTGTGCACATGTACCCTAGAACTTAAAGTATAATAATAAAAATAAATAAAAATTTTTTTAAAAAAAGAAAGAAAATGTGGCACATGTACACCATGGAATACTATGCAGCCATAAAAAAGGATGAGTTCATGTCCTTTGTAGGGACATGGATGCAGCTGGAAACCATCATTCACAACAGTTTTCTGTACTGTATTGTACTTCCAACTTTTCTACAAGTTTAAGACTTGTTTACAACAAATTTTAATAAGAAAAATTTACTATTTTGCAACCACAATTAAGTGGTTAATCTAGACAACAATCAACAATGAATACATATATACAATGAATACATATATACAAAGATATAAAGTATCTTTTAAATATGGTATCTTATAGTTTTAGCTTGCATATGGTCTTTCTTATAATGACATCATAAGTCAGAGATGCACTGTTTGCTAATGAATCCATTATTAAGACCTTGGAGCCATAGTAATAAATTATTTATATCCTAAAGAAATACAAGTGTTCCAGCATGATAGGATGTAAAAGAAAATCTATGTAGAAAATCAATGAAATATTCAAACATGTATTTCATTGAAAAATAAAATTACTCAATAAGCAAAAAAATCTATTAATGATTTTCTAAGGAAAGTAATTTTATTCCAGTTGCAAAATGCTTCTTGACAATGGGACTAGCAGAATATCTATAACACACTAAGGACCTAATAACTGTTTTATATAAGTGAAAAGAAGATTACAAATAGAGGGGCGTAGAAGCTAGTCTGGAGGCTTTCCTTAAATCATGTATATTTTCTATTTAAAACATGTAACACAAAATCCATACTGAATTCTTTCACCAAAATTTACTGGGTTCATTATGCCCAATCTAGAAATGCTAATTCTGAATATTAAAGTGTCTAATGTAACTTACCCCACAACACTCAACTGTTCATACCCAGTAATAAAAACAAATGGCTGCAAATTAAACATTCAAGTTTCCAGCAGCTTTCGTGTTAGTCCCTTTCTTTTCTACCTCTTCTCTTAAATGGCTGCACAGGTGAATAAAGGTAATATTTGGAGGTGAGACCGATAGAGCAATTTAAAACCAATATAGAGTGGATCGAGTTTCCTGCAGAGGAAATAAACATTACAGAGCTATCACTGTGTGTGGAATGAATCTTCTGGGCTTAATATTTCATGTTAACTTTTTTCCTGCTGGAATTTATTTTAGAAAAGTCAAGCTAAAACATTCCCCTTTGGATCCAGGTGTGTCCTTTACTTTTATCCTCAATAGGAGTTCCACACATACAGAAGTAGAAACTGGCTTTTTTACAGTAGATCGATAAAAGCTTTAAGGGAGTGAGCAGGATGTCTCCCAGAAACATTTCTGTCTTTACATCTCATAAAATTACCTTGATATCTAGAAGAAAAAATATTCTCTCTATTTTCCTACCCTATTTTCCCATCTCACAGAGACTGCGCATGGCTTACACCATGCAATACACAATGACAGCTAGAAGAGAGATTTATTGCATTCTGATACTTCTCAGTTTAGAGAAATCCTGCCACTGTTCCATACCAGAAGCATGCATCCAGAGAATAGAGAGAATGAACTCGAATATTCAATAAAACTAAATATGCTATTAAACAAGTCAATAATGTATCCTCTGAGTTTGTGTCCTTTGTAGGGACATGGATGCAGCTGGAAACCATCATTCTTAGCAAACTATCCAGCATAGGAAGCAGAAAACAACAGGCCGCATGTTCTCACTCATGTAGGTGGGAATTGAACAATGAGAATCACTTGGACTGCGGGAAGGGGAAGGCATCACAGCACCGGGCCTATCATGGGGGGGGGAGTGGGGGGAGCAGGGATTGCATTGGGAGTTATAGCCTGATATAAAGTGATGAATTGATGGGTGCTGACGAGTTGATGGTGCAGCAACACCAATCATAGGCACAAGTATACATATGTAACAAACCTGCACGTTATGCACCATGTACCCTAGAACTAAAGTATAATAAATAAAAATAAATAAATAAATAAATAAAATAATGTATCCCTCCGTCCTGCTTTTTCCTCATCTTCCATTCCTCAATCTCCATATTCCCTTCTTATTCAATTCTTTCTTTCTCACATATATGTACAAAATTTAGCATACTATATTTCAGAATTGTGTTCAAAAGTATTAACTACCAACATTTATCATTAAGGATAAAAAATATCTCCTTGGAAAAGTTGATACAAATAATGTACAACTTTCAAATAAATTATACTAGAATTAGTGAAAACATTTTAAATTCTATCTTTACACATAATAATTTCCTGGAAAACAATCAGACTAAAAGATGCTGCAGGTTACCATGTCATGGCTCTCCATGAAATAAATAATTTGATGAAAACTCTTGTAATTGGAATCTAGATGTCTTGACACACACAGTCTCAGAATTATATTTTTTAAGCTAGTAAACTACAAAGAGAAGAAAATATGGGCCACAGCTTAAAAAATCTTGACTGACCTTTTTAGTTTTCTCAATATCTTTCAATACATAGTTCTCATTTCAACGTTGTGTGTGTGTGTGTGTGTGTGTGTGTGTGTACAACTGAAACAGTACCATGGAAAAGCCAATGCAAACTTAGCAGTTTCTGAATGAGGTTTGAAGACACCTTTCCGCAGCCTTCCTTTAGATTAGTACTGAGTTCAGTACTCCTAACCTTAAACTTCCACCTCCAGCACCTGAGTTAGCTCACTAACCTCAAAACTTACCTGGATCATTCATATCTAAATATTTGTGTATACATTTTTACTACTTGAATTATCTATTCCTGTGTTTCCAATTTGATAGACATTAGCCACATGTGGTTATTTAAATTTTAATTAACTAAAATTATATAAAATTTAAATGTCAGTTCCTCAGTCATATTTGCTTCATTTCAAGTGATCAATTGCCACATGTGGCTAGTTGGTACCATACTAGACAGTACAGATGTGAATACTCCCATCATCACAGTAAGTTCTAGTGGACAGAGCTGATCTATACTGCCTTTATCTTTGTGTATACTGTTTGTTATTATATCCAGGAACCAATGCAAACCCTCTCCACCTAAATTGCACACATACTTCAGCACTTGCATACTCATGTTGACTCTCACTATTCTAAACTCCATACCTCTTGTTTTAATGGCCATTTGTCACTCCAATACTTCTTCATATTATTAAACTTTTTGTATATATCTTTTCTCATCAACTATATTCATTTAATCTTCAAATATTCACCAAGTACTTCACATGGTAGGCACTGTTCTGAATTCTGGGAGACCATGTTCATCAAAACAGACAAGAACATGAGCTCCTTCCAATCAGAGCCGATGCTTCTTTGATTTCTCTAGTACCTACAACAAAGTAAGGATACAGTAAGTGAATGAAAAAAATACTCATCAAGTAGCTATAGAGGTCTAAGTTTAAAACAAATAAGTGGACAACAAAAATAGGGAATATTTTGACAAGAAAATATTTGATGCCTTCCCACTGGGTTTACTGTCTAAGTTAGATACGTTCATTGGGTCACTTACATAATATTTTATGACTACATTTATGACAGCATTCAACCCACTGCATCATTTTCAGAATTTTTTAAACATCATCGAGTTATTAGGGCAATTAACTATCACATACACGAGGCTATCTGGTGAACTCCTTCATAGAAGAGAATATTTACCTTAATCATAAAAGGTGAAGCATAATAGTTACAATAAAGGCTAAGCTACTTTTAAAAAGTGAGAAAAATTACTGGCCTATATAAGATATAATTTACTTCTCTTTCATATAATGATCCCAAGGGGAGTGTTCAAGGTTGCTGAAGTGGCCTTGATCCACAAGGTCCTTCAGGCTCATAGGTGCCTTTCACCTTATTGCTTTACCACTTCCCCTAAGGTGTTATTTTCATCTGTATGGTTGAAGTTGGGTCACAAGAACATTATGTTCTATTTACAAGAAGGAAAAAAATACACGGAACCCAGAGTAGTTTTTATTTTTAAGAAAATAAGACAAAAATTGTCCAAATCACTTCTATTTCCACTCCACTGGTGATAACTTAGTTTGTGAGCACCAGCACCCTTAACCAAGAGTCCTGAGAAATGTAGTTTCTAGTTTTGTGGTCATATGCTCCGACAGAGAGAGAGAGAGAGAGAGAGAGAGAGAGAGAGAACAGTAGAAGGAAATTGGGAACAAAAAAATCATCTGCCAATCAAGTTACTTTACCTGTACTATCTGTAGAAGCTGATGTCTTAGATTTTTATTCCCTTTGTAGATAACACATTAGGGAACTACCAAAAGGCTTCTAATCCTAAGCCTATGCCTGTTGAAGAAAGCGCTATCGTGTTCTGTTCAGAATTCACATTGTCAGTTTCCAACATTTTACGTATGCCCTGGAAGAAGATTGGTAAAAGGAATGTTTATCAATTAATGAGTTGTAATAAATGTTATTGATTTATTATATTACTACTTTACAAAATATATGGGCCTGCCTCAAAGCTCATATGACTTCTAAGGATACCAGCAGAATGCAGCAAACAGAATTATAAATGCATTTATAATTCTTACACAGTGCATTTAGCATTAGCTCAGATGAAAGTATAAAGTATGCAATATATGACATCTCTCTTTTTTCTCTATTTCAACATTCAGCATCTTCCCAAGAATAACACCAATTATCTTTAAAGGCTCCTCTCTTCTTAGAAAAAAAAAAACAATATATATGAAAATCTCTAACATCTGAGTAAGTTTATTCCAAGTACTAGTCTCCAAGAGAATATTCACCTTTAATAGACATTATGGAAACAAAAAAAAACTGAATTGGTAGTGGTATCATTTTAGGATCCAGACCTCTATATGAAGCAAGAACTTAAGGTAATCTGATCCTTTCTGGATCTTCCAAGTAATGGAATATAAGGATATAGCTCATTATAATCCACACATGGCCTGACCTGCCTGAATTCACATCATTTAACAACAATGTTTGTATTCCCTGTTTCTTGAACAACTTCACATGTGCAGTTCTCTCTAGTGACCAAGTTTGCCCACCAGCTATACCGTACATTGACATCGCCACCCAGGACAAACTGTGGAGTTTGATGCTTCCTTAGACGAAATGATTATAGTCTTAGAATTCTAGTTTATGGCAATGACCCAGAAAATTATAAGAATATTGCCTGCTGGCAACCTTGAAACATATATCTCATTGAACCCAGTCCTTGGCAATGTCACTCAGACTCAAATATTAACCCACAAACTTGTCTCAGCTGGCAGCTAGGTTGCAATTAATACAAACAGATAGGTAGGTATAGGTAGGTAGATAGACACATAGATTGATACATACAAAAATAAAAAGAAGAGATGTAATTCATATTCATTTATCTAAATCTCATAATTGTTCAACCATATTCAAAGGTTGGTTTAAAAAAACACTTTGTTATGATGGTGTTAGAAGACTTTTAGGAATAAAATCTTAATAAGGAAAAATACAGCGTTCTAGGATTTTATTGTCACATAAACAGGTATTATTATGATCTCTCACATTTCTAACTTGACCTGAACAGCCAGACAGCTTTTTTGGAATCTCTGGCTGATTGCATTCAGAAAGAACCTGGGGCTGAATGAAATCCTCTGAAGGCTCTGTTGGACTAACATTCAAGATGGCTCACTCACATGACTGACAATTGATGCTGGCTGCAGGATGAGGCATTCACTGGAGCTGTTATCCAAGTCTCCTACACATGGCTCCCATGTGGCTTTAAGCCCTACAGTACGGTGGCTTCATTCTAAGAGTATCAATTCCAGAAGACAAGAGGAAAAGCTGCCATTGCCTTAAGATATAAACCTGAGTACTTGCACTGCATCATCTCTGCCTTATTCTAGCTTCAAAGCAGTCACAGGGGTCACCCAGATTCAAAGGAGGGAGTATAGCCTCCAGTTAACAATGGAGAAGTGTCAAAGTATTTATGAACATCTTTAATTGGTCACACATGGCTATATACTTACTGCAGATGTAAGGAACAGTGAAAAGATTATTAAGAAACTTTTCTTGTAATAGCAGGTAATTAAAGTAAAAGTGATACTTTAGAACAAAATAATTGACTTTCAATTACTTCAAATGAAGTTCATCTTGCCTCTGAGGAATTTTTAAAGTCCTGTTATGATTATTATTTTGTAAGTTATGAAGTTCTCTTTAACAGAACCAAAAGCTTAATAATTAAAGTAAGATCCTAAGGTAGCAATATATATAAAAAATAAAAACTTAATGGTTAAAGTCAGAATACCCTGAATTGTAAGGAAAGAAATAATGAACAAGTCTTTTATGAAAAAGCAACAAGGATAAATTTAAATTAATACATCAGCTACCACCTGTTCATCATTCAAAGTGAATTTTAAATAGAGAGATCTAATTTCCCCAAAGATATACCAATTACACATAGAACATTTGTAAACAAAAAGGCACTATGGCAGAGACAGACTGTTTGCCAATTCCATTTTCTCTTTCTAGCACTCAAGAAGAGTACATATCCCTGCTTCCTTTGAAGTTAGTTAGGGCTATTTCCTTGGGTCCTGCAATGTATACAGAATTGATGAGTGCAACTTCCAGAACTAGCCATAAACAACCTGTGTGATTCTGCATGCTTTCCTTCTTGGCTTCTTAGCCAGGCAGATGAAGGAGATCCAGTGGAAGACTCCTAGTAGCCTCTGAGGGTCAACAGAGACAAGTCACCCTCTGGTACAGCTATGCCCTGTCAACCACCTGATATAATCAAGACAAAATATCATTTGTTGTGCTAAGCCACCAACATATATGGGTGTTGCTTGTTATAGCCATTTGCATTAAATAGACTCATCAAAGTATTTAAAAAAGTGAAAGTTAGTATCCCAACTCCATCCTAAAAGAGACACTACAATCACTTCTTTTGGAATGTTCAATATCTTAGAAATTCAAAGTTGACAGGCACCGTAGATGTCATCTGGTTGATCTAGTTACTCAATGCCAATAACCACGCACTATCACCAATGAAAAAAACACTTATAAACACCCTGACTCAGAAAAATATACATTGAGAAAAGCAGAAGTGTGGAATCTTGTGTTGCCATGACGACAGGCACCTAATTCCACTTCAAAAGGATCACCAGCTCCTGTAGGAAAATAAACTTCTCTTCCAAACAAGGTTTTAAAGTGTTACATGTAGAAAGGAAAGTACTGAACATCTCACTCCAAATAAGTGATTACATTTTTCGGTACCATCAATACCAACTATGACCGATAATAGTAAAAACCAGTTTGGTTTCCTTAGGTATCCCTAAAATGTGAATGCCAACAACAAAATGAAAATTCCAGATAACATTTCATCTGCCAGGGAATAAAGTAGCTTTGCCTTGAATGATAATAATCATGTAAGCTTGGTAGTTTCCTCAAAATGAAATGCTTTGATCTAATAAGCTAAACTTATGTATAAACTCGTATTCTAAAACTCTTGTTGCTTTAAGTAAATACATGATTACATTGACATTGCGTGATACTGAAGTTCTTTGAAGTTGTGTGATAGCAATATTATAGATATAGGCCATTTTCGAATTTTAAATCCTACAGATCATTCAGTCCAGATTAGGAAACTGAGACTCAGAGAATTCTATTAATTCAACTAAAGCCACAAGGTAAATTAATGCTTTTTTGTACTATTTTACCATTTTTGTATCACTACACTGTTGATACTATTTTTTTACTGTACAGTATTTTCTATTAAAAGTAATTAAAGTACATATACTTCCAATAATTACTTTAGAATGCTTACATAGTCAATATTGTAATCTTTAGGGTTCTTTTAATCTTTTGCCAAAATTATACTTCAGCATGTAGCAGTAACTTCTAAAGTAATCTAAGAAGTTTAGGAAACAATATATTTATTTCTTAACTGTTTCAAGCTCTTCTTTGTCCTTTACTGTCCTTTGCAAAACTAATGCTGTAAAACTTTATCAAGTTGTATTAATTGTAAAAAAAGTATCCAATAAAAAATTGCCATTAATATATATCTCATTATATATAACAAATTTTAGGTGTATAGCATTATTATTCCAGTTGTATACATTAACCAAGTTATCCAACATTAAAGTCCTGCTATAATGAATATACAGGAATAATTTTTAATTAAATTATTGAAGAACCTGAGATTGAATTTATGTGTTTATAAATNAATATTGTAATCTTTAGGGTTCTTTTAATCTTTTGCCAAAATTATACTTCAGCATGTAGCAGTAACTTCTAAAGTAATCTAAGAAGTTTAGGAAACAATATATTTATTTCTTAACTGTTTCAAGCTCTTCTTTGTCCTTTACTGTCCTTTGCAAAAACTAATGCTGTAAAACTTTATCAAGTTGTATTAATTGTAAAAAAAGTATCCAATAAAAAATTGCCATTAATATATATCTCATTATAAATATAACAAATTTTAGGTGTATAGCATTATTATTCCAGTTGTATACATTAACCAAGTTATCCAACATTAAAGTCCTGCTATAATGAATATACAGGAATAATTTTTAATTAAATTATTGAAGAACCTGAAATTGAATTTATGTGTTTATAAATAGCAATTACACTATATTACATTTGGAGTGTTTCTAAGCTGGCTGAAAACAATTCATTTATCTAATTAGGTAGATGCACAATTGAAATTACACTCACTGTTAATTTCTTAGTATTTTTTCTTTGAAAATATAAAGGTACATATCTGTTAAGCCTGTATTCAAACTGATGTAAATACATAATCAAATTCCAAATAAAATATTTTGTATATTAATAATGACAACATTTAAATGACAAGAAAAATTAAGTGTGGAGGAAATATCTATCCTCACATTTTCAAAAATGTAAAGAATGGGGAAGGTTAACAAGAAGCTTATAAGCAAATAAGTCTTTTCCATGAGCCCCTTGTAAACCCTAATTATTTTAAGCCTTAGCATTGAAAATAATCAATTTTAAAATAGATCCATCAATATTCTGCCTCAGGTAATTCCTTATTTATTTTAGATAAAGGTGGAAGAGCAAAACTACGGAGAGGGACAAAAATATGGATTGATAATATATGAGTTTCCCATCTTTCACCACTACTTGAACCTTGCTTTTCTTGAGTTTTTCTTTGTATCACAGCCAACATCATAAAGTAGATAGACCAACCTCCTCGCAGTTTCCCCAAACACACACATACAAACGCTGAAAGGAGATCTAGTCTTAACTGTCATTATTTGGCATGTATTAGGAACAAGGTCTGAATAAAAACAGAAGCAATGAGCTAGACATACCTACCAGCAACTCATTTCCTATGCCATATCGAATTTGATATTTATTTAACAAATGTCTTCTTTGATTTAACCCTTTTTCCATCTTAATAAAGTTAGTATGGCATTGAAAAGAGATTATGGTTCTTATTTTTATCACAAAACAGAAATAATAAATGTTCAAATGGAAAAGTAATTTTGGCAGCAGGAGAAGATTTATAAATTTTCCCTTTATCTAAAGAGCCATACAGTCTCTTTATTCACAGACATACCTGTGTGGAATTACTGACAGAATAACATGAAAATATGATAAAATCATCATCATGATCTATACTTGAGACTGGCCAAAGATATTTGTCTCTATCTCAGTGTAAAAATCTCAACACAATCACAAAACGTTGTAAGGTTTTTGTGTGTTTTCCATTTGGTTTGGTTTCAGAATAATGCATCTTGTCCACCTAATGTAATGGAAATCAGTGATAAAATGTTAAAGTGAAAATTTAAAACTCAAATTTAATTTTAAAAATTTGTTTCTATTTTTAATATAACTAGAAGATAAAGTTTTCTTAACACCATCAATCATATTATCTTTGGACACCGAGGTCCAACCCTAATGTGGGAACTTAGGAACCAGTCCATTTCTTTGCCAGTTTGGTGACCTTGGGGAAAAAGTTGTCTGTTAGCTTTCCCTCTATATCCTTTGCTCTTCAACTTTTCTCCTCCATTACTTAGCCTGAGAACCCTGGCAATTTCTCTATAAAAAAGAAGTGG
The DNA here is from genome assembly GCF_001698545.2 of Rhinopithecus bieti. NCBI lineage: Eukaryota > Metazoa > Chordata > Mammalia > Primates > Cercopithecidae > Rhinopithecus > Rhinopithecus bieti. Next base: position 483,073 of record NW_016803625.1, on the reverse strand, counting down.
TCATGATTGAAATATTCGATGTGCAAGACTAAAATCTAATGAAAGAAAAATTGGGGCATTATGACTAACTCATAACCTAGGAACTAAACAGGAGTAAATTGAGGACAAAATGACTGAAATATATGAAAACAAATGTCCGTAGTCCATGGATATATTTTCAAGAAAAATATATTTAAAAGAAAATAACGCTTCTAATCCCATATCTTATAACTAATTTTCAGTGTTCTTACAACTAATATTCAGTTATTGGGTATGTCTTGCAATATTTAGATGTGTAAGGAAGGAGATACAAGTGACTCCGGTCACAGTCTGGCCAATGTTTAGTGTGTTTTCTTTTTTTTATTATTATTATTATACTTTAAGTTCTAGGATACATGTGCATAATATGCAGGTTTGTTACATATGTATACTTGCGCCATGTTGGTGTGCTGCACCCATCAAATTGTCAGCACCCATCAACTCGTCATTTACATTAGGTATAACTCCCAATGCAATCCCTCTCCCCTCACCATCCCCCATAATAGACCCTGGTGTGTGATGTTCCCCTTCCCGAGTCCAAGTGATCTCATTGTTCAGTTCCTACCTATGAGTGAGAACATGCGGTGTTTGGTTTTCTGTTCTTGCAATAGTCTGCTGAGAATGATGGTTTCCAGCTGCATCCATGTCCCTACAAAGAACACAAACTCAGCCTTTTTTATGGCTGCATAGTATTCCATGGTGTATATGTGCCACATTTTCTTAATCCAGTCTGTCACTGATGGACATTTGGGTTGATTCCAAGTCTTTGCTATTGTGAATAGTGTG
>NW_016803625.1:474091-479336 GCF_001698545.2 Rhinopithecus bieti | reverse complement strand
AAGTCAGGGAACAACAGGTGCTGGAGAGGATGTGGAGAAATAGGAACACTTTTACACTGTTGGCAGGACTGTAAACTAGTTCAACCATTGTGGAAAACAGTGTGGCGATTCCTTAAGGATCTAGAACTAGAAATGCCATTTGACCCAGCCATCCCATTACTGGGCATATGCCCAAAGGATTATAAATCATGCTGCTATAAAGACACATGCACAGGTATGTTTATTGTGGCACTATTCACAACAGCAAAGACTTGGAACCAACCCAAATGTCCATCAGTGACAGACTGGATTAAGAAAATGTGGCACATATATACCATGGAATACTATGCAGCCATAAAAAAGGATGAGTTGATGTCCTTTGTAGGGACGTGGATGCAGCTGGAAATCATCATTCTCAGCAGACTATTGCAAGAACAGAAAATCAAACACCGCATGTTCTCACTCATAGGTGGGAATTGAACAATGAAAACACTTAGACACAGGAAGGGGAACATCGCACACCACGACCTATGATGGGGTGGGGGGGGAGGGATAGCGTTAGGAGATATACCTAATGTAAATGACGAGTTAATGGGTGCAGCACACCAACGTGGCACATGTATACATATGTAACAAACCTACACTGTGTGCACATGTACCGTAGAACTTAAAGTATAATAAAAAATAAATAAATAAAAATAAAAAAAGAAAAAAAAAAAGAATGAGAAGACTATTTCCTAAATGACCCTTCCTTTTTCTTTTACTTTGACATTATTTAACTCAACTTTACTGAGAATCCTTCCTTCCTAGTCATCTAATTTCCATTATATTTATTTTTGGCCATGAGATGATGTCTAGTTAATCTTCCTAGTATATACATCTATGTCAGGTCATTAAATTATATCCCTTGGGGTGCCCTCCCTGACACATTCCTCCACAAACACAATAACCTCAAAGTATTACTTAGATTAGGAAGCTAAGACCCAAAGAGATTGAGCTTTCACCATTGTCTTAAATGTTTCCTTCTTTTTTTGAGCAAATATTAGGTTTTTCATATCTTGCACATATTGTCAATTAACCGTAACACAACACCAGTAAACCAGTAAGCTTTATCAAGAGAGATGCCTAAGTTTCTCTGGTGGTCATCCAATGAGTATTTCCTTTTAAGAGAAGTTTCAATGCTGTCTCAGTGTTGAGACAAAAGAAAAGGAAGAGAAAGATTCGCAACTCAGAAATATTTTCTAATTATCTCAGATAGCAACAACCTCATTAGTCATTTCTATTTCTGATTCTATTAAATCCTTTTAAAATTTATATTTAATGATAAAACACAGTATTTAGGATTTTACCTAAAGAATGTCCTATATGAATTCTTTCTTTTATTTTCTCCTAGAAGTAAAACAATAGTTCAAGCTGAGAAAGGAACAAACCTGAAAAGATCAGAAATGACACCCATACACAATGGCTGTGTCTTCTCCTCAACATTCTTCATCTTTATCTGTTGAATTTTTCTGAAAACTGATTTAAAACATGTAACTTGCACTTTTACTCCCTCATTCTTTTGTATCTGTATTTCTTTCAACACATTATACATTGTTGCACATATTAATTGTATTTTTTAAAAGTCTGTGAGAATTAATTGTATTTTTGATTTAAATATGTTCTTTTCCATCTCAGTCTAAACCTGGAGGCGATGCATTGTGAGTAATTATCTGAAGTAAGCAAATGAGTCCCTGGAACCAGTTCCTTATTGAATAGGGAGAGATTTTTCAGGACAGTAATAGAATTGATAAAATATGGGACTGAGGACCTCTACTGGCTGTTTTGTGAAGTGATTTTTTTTTTTTTTTTTCTTTTTAACTGTGATGAAGTTATCCTATTTAATCTAAATATTCCTTTTTACTGAGACTCCTTTAACTGCCATCCAAAAACTTTATTCATTGGTTCAGTCTCATTGTAGAAATCTGAGTCTTTAATTTCCATAACAGTTGCTTCACCTTTTGGAAAATGATACATGAAAGTTAATATTATTGAATGAAAATATCATTAATCTTATTGTTTTAAAGCAAATTAAATTTGTTCATGAATAATGCCTTAATTTCTCTCTAAATTTATAGCTGCCTATAGATTGATAGATAGATGATAGATAGATAGATAGATACTGGTTTATGTGTAGATGTATAGACACATCCTTACAGTATAGAACATAGAATTTAGTATAAAATCAAATAAGATGTTACGAGAATAACCGCAGATATTTCTCACTTTTCAGAAACTAGAGTTTTTTCATATGTGATGTATACCTAGATAGCCTTGGAACCCAGGTTTTACCTAAATGTCCTGTACAATTATATAAAGCTTGAAACTGCAATTGCACTGATCACCTTTCACTCCACTTCACTACTATTACTCACCTGTGCATTAATTCAATTATTTATATATTCATAGATTGTTATGACTGAAAGAGGCCTTATAAGTCATATAGTCTAACCCTTTTATTTTACAAGTAAAATATCTGAGACTTAAGGAGGTGAACAGCAGCCTCTGCCTTTTCTTGCCAAGTCAGGGTGAAATGAACAAATAACTCCCAAAAACATCTCATGTTCCATAGGGATATTGCCTCAATCAGGAGAAAGGAACAGCAGATTTGAAGCCCTGGGCCACAATAACCTAGTCTTGTTATGAATACAGGAAGGCCTAATCCAAGCCTGATTCCAAGAATTCAAGCTGGTAGGAAGAAGTTTGGAGCCAGGGTCCAGGAGCAATGATAATTGTAACTGACATTATTGACCACTAAACATATGCAAGACAGGCAGAGTTCTAAGCACTTGATATTGGATAGCTTATATAACAACCATAACAATCCTGTAAAATGGGTATCATTCCTAGTATAATTGAGGAAACTGAGGCACAAAGATTGAATATTTGAATCCCCATTTATGGACCTTAAAGGACTACAGAACACTAGATTTTGAAATTCTGCCTTAGTCTAACCTTCACAGTTCACAGTTTATATGAAGTTATTTGTCTCACACCCCTGTACCCAAAGCAAAGATGCTGGCCTTGTAAATGCCAGTACTGTCCAAGTGTTCTCACACGATGGCACACATAGAAAATCATATTGTATGGCACATGGGCATAAAAAAGGGAGCCTTTGCAAGTCCAGCGGTGACTAACTCCAAGAATTCAGCCTCCCAGACCTCACCAAACCTCCCAAAGGGTAGAGAGGAATCAATATCTAAGAACATCTATGCCGAATTCCTAGCTTACCAGTTGAGAAGCCCTGGCTCAGAGTCCTCCAATAGATAAAGTATAAATTGACCTTTTGTCTGGGCACAGTGGCTCACGCCTGTAATCCCAGCACTTTGGGAGGCCAGAAGGGTAGATCACTTGAGCCAGGAGTTCCAGACCAGCCTGGCCAACTTGGTGAAATCCCATCTCTACAAAAAAATATACAAAAATTAGCCATGCGTGGTGGCTCATGTCTGTAATCCCAGCTACTCGGGTGGCTGAGGCACAAGAATCTCATGAACCCTGGAGGCAGAGGTTGCAGTGAGCTGAGATCGGGCCACTGCACTCCAGCCTCAGGGACAGAGTTCGACTCTGTCTCAATCAATCAACCAATCAATCAATAAACTGGCCTAGGATACTAGTGCCTAACTTTCCTTCCCACTGCTAGATCCACTTAAAATTCTTACCGCCTACTACTGGCCCCCACTTACTATAGATTTAAACCATCATCTCCCAAATCTTCAAAATGATAGCTACATGTATTAGTTATTGATTGCTGCATAACAGATTAATCCAAGCTTAGGCACTTAAAGGAGAAGTATTCATTATCCCACAGTTTGGGTGGGCCAAGAATTAGCTTAGCTCAGTGGTTCTGGCTTAAGATGTCTCACAAGACTGCAATCAAAGTGTCAGCTGGGGCTGCAGTTATCTGAGGCTTGATTAAGTCTGAAGGATCTGCCTCCAAGCTCAAGCACAGAGTTATTAGCAGGAAACTTTAGCTCCTCACCACATGAGCCACGCCATGTTCCTCATACAACATAACTTCCCCAACAGCAAGTGATATGAGTAAGAAAGAACCCCTATAATAAAAATAAATAAATAAATAAATAAATAAATAAAGAACCCCAAACGGAAATTGCATTCTTTTTATCACCTGACCTCAAAAGTGACACTTCTCCTGTATTTTATTGTCACAGACGAGCTCAGATACTACTATGGGAAGGAACTACACACGGGTGTAAATACCAGGAGGTGGGGTCATTGAGTGTCATCTCAGAGACTGGCCACCACCTAGTGTTTGACTGTCCACTTTGTTTCAAGAACTTTAAGCTTGTATTTATATAATTTAATTTTTACAACACTGATATAAATATCTCCATTTTATGGCTGCAGAGACTAAGATCAAGGGCAGTTAATTGCTCAAGATTACACAGGTAAGTGGCAGAAAAGAATGCCAGAACAAGGCCTATTTGTCTCAAGGCTCACATTCTTTTCAACTTTTTACTCTATTTCCATGCTGTGCTTGTCTTTCCAAATCTCAATTCTCCTAGCCCCCAATTGCATATATATATCCCCTTTCACCTCCTTTTCAGTTCTGAACATCATTCTATATTTGGTACATTCTTGCTGCCAATTCCAAACTCTCTCATTACTTAGATCAACAGTACTTCCTTAAACATATTTAATTCCATCTCATTATGTATCAAAATATTATCGTAACTTTAGTAATAGCTGTTGATAAAAATACTGAACAAGAAAAAAGGTGTAAAAATGTTGCAGAACAATCTTGAAAAATATCATTGTTTCATTTGCAGAGGTGAACAAGTGTGTTCCACTACCTGTAAACATAGGGTAAGGTTTCAGTTAGGAGGGAGAATGAAGCAAAGTGGAGGTTCCATTGATTTGATTATCATGTGTTTCCTGAAGACAAATAGAACACTATTGATTAAATAGATGAACAACAATCTACAGGATAAAAGTGTGCCTACAGAATGTCAGGTGGCCATACAAGTTTTCACTTCAGAAAAAAGCAGGAGTCAAATGTGAAACATTGTCTCACTTCCTTACACTTCCATTTATTAACTAGACCAAATGGTTCTTACTGCACGGGACTGGTGAGTATTTACTGATTAAAGGAGTATCACCACTCGGAATCAACCACTCTGAACATTTTCGTGTATATCCTTCCAGAATTTTCAAGGTATATATTAAAATATTTATAGTCTTTTTTTTTTTTTTTTTTTTTTTTTTTTTT
>NW_016803625.1:467030-471265 GCF_001698545.2 Rhinopithecus bieti | reverse complement strand
GGCCGGATCTCAGCTCACTGCAAACTCAGCCTCCCGGGTTTACGCCATTCTCCTGCCCCAGCCTCCCGAGTAGCTGGGACTACAAGCGCCCGCCACCTCGCCCGGCTAGTTTTTTGTACTTTTTTAGTAGAGACGGGGTTTCACCGTGTTAGCCAGGATGGTCTCGATCTCCTGACCTTGTGATCCGCCTGCCTTGGCCTCTCAAAGTGCTGGGATTACAGGCTTGAGCCACCGCGCCCGGCTATAGTCTTTTTTATAGTAATAGAATAATATTACCAATATCCATTTGTAGATTACATTTCCCATTTAACAATATATTGGGAAATCAGTCAATTGTAAATAAGTAGAGATATATAACAATAATTAGTGGTTTTATAGTGTTGCCTTATATGGACATATCCTGATTTATTTAACTAATCTCTGCCTATAGTCATCTAGGTTTTTCTGATTTTTTTATAATCAAAAATTATGCCATAATACAAACACACACATTGCACTTATCTGATTATTTTTAATAAATTTCTACAGGTACAATGGCTGGCTTAAAAGGTATGCACATGTAATTGTTTGATACAAAATATCATATTCTAGAAATAGTGTACAAATCACATAGCACACTAAACTACCTATTACATATTTTTTTAATCTTGATCTTGGAGTCAAGTATATATGAACACTTGTATGCCTATAATATTTGTTACTCACCTTTCCATTTACATAACTGTTAAAATGATAATATTTATTTCCAACTTCTTAGTAGCCTATTAACAAAATATTGGTAACAAGTGCGCATTTTATACGACTTTCATAACGTTTATAAACAAGCTGTTGTTATTTACAAACTGTTGATAAATAAAACTACAATACCCATAGTGGCTAATTGTTGAGTAGAATGAAAAAGGTATGGAAAAGGGCCGGTTAGCCTCTTCCTTAATTCCCCAGAGAGTTCTTCTGCTTCTTCTTCCCCACTTTTTAGGGGCCTCTCACTCCTCTAGAGTTGAAAGAAGTGTGGCAGGGCAGATATATTTATTGACGCTACTCATTTGGCACTGATTTGTGTTAGTTTCCTCTGGCCATGATTGATGTGTAAGGTCAACTTTTACTGACTAACATGCTGATATGGTTTGGCTGTGTGTCCCCACCCAAATCTGGAATTGTAATCCCCAGGTATCGAAGGAGGAACTGTTGAGAGGTGACAGGATCAATGATTTATTTTGCACCTGCCTTAAAACTTGAACAGAGTCATTGATAGAGAAAATACTTACTCAAGGCAGGTGAAAGTGTTCTTTCCCTCTCCTATAGAACTTTTATAGTTACTTTGGAAGGTAGGTGGTATTCAAAGTTCAACACACTTTTATTCAAAAAGTGTTGATTTTTGTCTCAATTTCTCTATTGGCACTTGAATTATAGGTACCTGGCAGAAAAATCATGTGATGTACATTACATAATTACTAAATTCTCCACATACAAGTTCCAGGCACTTTATACTATTATTATCACAACCTCATTATGAGACAAGTAGGAATATTATGAATGAAGAAACTGGTGTGACAAAAATGTAATAGTCAGTGGTAAACTTACCAGAAAAAGAAAACTATCATAACTTAGATTTTCCCACTTCATAGCTATCAAATAAATTGCCCTTGAATAGGAAATGATCATTTCCTGAACTAATTAGTGATTCTTCGCTTGTGACAGGATCTAAAATAAAACTCTATATCTTAGATTTTGTTTAGTCCCTTGGACAAGAGGTAGCAATCACTCTCAAATTCCAAGGAGAGATTTGACACTACCAAAGCAGGACTTGCAAATGAGGTGCCTGAAACTCTGTTGATCCCCCACCCCAGGTTCGTTGTGGGGCCACACAGACTCTTAGCTGAGAGATTAAAGCAGGAAGAAAAGGAAAGGTGACAATTAGAAGAGATTAGGAAGAGGAAGGTTCTTACGGACCAATAAGCGCATCGTAGCACCACCCAGAAGCCTATGGAAAGACATGTTGATGCCTGGTCAGAAAGCTGGACATAAGTCCTCTGGAGTTTGGGGATCACAGCTCCCTAACATAAAACTCACACATGATAAATCTGCCTGGCCAATCTCTCTGAAGGCAGAATCAAGAGAGATTGTTCCACTGGACTTGATGTGGTCGTGGCTTGAGAAAATTGGCCTGGGTGTTGTCCTGACCAAGAAGATTGCCTGAATGCATGAGATAACCCAGCAGGGAGTAAACTTTCTAGATTCCTAAGAGGTGGAAGAGGAGTTATAAACATCCAGAAAATGTATTCACTGACATCAAGAAAATGCAGGTGCAAGATCTCCAACAATGGCGTGTGTACTAGTCCATTTCACACTGCTATAAGAATACCTGAGACTGGTTTATTAAAAAAAGAGGCTTAATTGACTCAAAGTTCTGCATGGCTGCAGAGATCTCAGGAAGCTTACAATTATGGTGGAAGTTGGTGAATCAGGGACCTACTTCACAAGTCTGCGAGAGAGAGAGAGTGAAGCGGGGAACTGCCAAACACTTTCAAATAATCAGATCTCATGTCCACTCACTCACTATCACGAGAACAGCATGGAGGAAACTGCCCTCGTGATCCTGTCACCTCTCACCAGTTCCTCCTTTGACACCTGGGGATTACAATTCCAGATTTGGGTGGGGACACACAGTCAAATCATATCAGCATGTTAGCCAGTAAAAGTTGACCTTACACATCTATCATGGCCAGAGGAAACTAACACAAATTAGTACCAAATGAGTAGTGTCAATAAATATATCTGCCCTGCCACACTTCTTTCAACTCTAGAGGAGTGAGAGGCCCCTAAAAAGTGGGGAAGAAGAAGAAGAAGAAGAAGAAGAAGAAGAAGAAGAAGAAGAAGAAGAAGAAGAAGAAGAAGAAGAAGAAGAAGAAAAAAAGAAGCAGCAGCAGCAGCAGCAGCAGCAGCAGCACTCTCTGGGGAATTAAGGAAGAGGCTAACAGGCCCTTTTCCATAGCTGATGGCCCATCCTAGCAAAGGGGGAAGTCTTTAACTTCAATGAACTTTAAATTTCTATTTTATGAAAATGATATTTTAGCTAGTGACCTGAGATTGTCTAGGAGACCTAGAAGTAACTTGAAAAGTCAAGATTGGTCTTAATTTTATCCATGGGGCAAGAGGAGAACTGTTCCAGCAGAAAAATTTTTAAAGAATAATGAGGGAAAATTAAGTTGCTTCATGATTGTATTATCTCTCTGTGTCCTACTCTTTCAATATAATACTTGTACACTAAACCAAAAAAGCAGTTTTATTATGCAAAATATAATAGCATCTGTACAATGAATACAAGCATTTGACATGCATAGTCTGTCAAATAGCAATTGGATATTCACAATGCAAAAAAGGCAAGTTCTTGTTACAGTTCTTCAATTAAAAAGGCATTGTTAACAGACATGAATTTTATAATGTGAATACTAATCAGTTTAAAGGTATTGACTGAGCTCCTTCTATGCGTCTATTTCTTTTTCTCTCTGCAAAGGCATTTAAGTTCTAATTTAAAAGGCATTAAAATACTTATACAGTCTGGTTCGAACTAAAAGTATAAGTTTTGAAATTAAATTTAAAAAATAAAAATATTAGAAGAGGTTAATAAAGACTGCTTTATAAAAAGTTGAATATTTTAAATGTTTTAGTATTCAAGTAAGCTTGGTTCTGTTAGAACTTGACATATGCTCATTCCTGAAAATAAACAGGATGCTTGATATTAACAAATTCTGAAAAAGGCTTAACAGTAAAGATACCACACCTTATCTATCCAAATATCAGCAGGTGGCCCAAATCTGTTTACACTTCATAAATATTTCAGTTATAGAAACAAAAGAAAGCAGTAACATAAATACCAAGAAAATCAAGACCACAGAGACTGTTAACAGTATGTGAAGCTTTTATAAGATTTATATATTTAACATAAATGTATTTTTCATGTTTTCTATGTCTACATGTCTTTAATAACCATGCATTTTAGTCTCACATCAGGATTCTCTAGCACATAATCAGGGATGAACTTCTCAAACTATTTGCTTAAATACATTATTATAAAAATTATTATAACAAAAATAATCTCTCTCAACCACAGTAAACCTTCAGATCATATTTTCTTGCTAAATTATTTTCTCTCCAAATTTTTTAATGTTAAATAAGATATTTAAATTAAGAATTACATAGATATAATATTCTAATTATTTTTTAAATGAGAAGTG
>NW_016803625.1:443632-466836 GCF_001698545.2 Rhinopithecus bieti | reverse complement strand
AAATGAGAAGTGTTTAAAAAAGAAAAGAGGGGATAGAGGAAAAGAGGGGAAGTTGAGGAAAATCTTTAGGTAATAAATTAATGAATAATACATCAAGTGGTTGCAATTTCAGTAGAAGCAGCAAACATTTTGATTTACAGAATCCCACTAAATTTGGATCAACGAAAGTCATTAACTAGATTTTTTTTTTTAAGACAGGGTCTCACTGCTGGAATACAGTAGTGCAATCATAGCTCACTGTAGCTTCCACCTCCTGGGTTCAAGGGATCCTCCTGCCTCAGTCTCCCAAGTATCCGAGACTACAGGCATGCGCCATGTGCCACCGTGCCCTGATAATTTTTTAATATTTTTGTAGAGATGACATCTCCCTATGTTTCCCAGGTTTGTCTTAAACTCCTGGCCTCAAACCATCCTCTCACCTCAACCTCCCAAGTCACTGGGATTACAGGCATGATCCACCATGCCCAGCTACATTAATTGAATTTTATTGACATTATAGGGAGAAACAGAATCTTTCTATGTCCTGGGGTTCCAAGATAGAAGAATGCTGGAGCTACTGGTGGACATCTTGCCAATAGGAGAGGAAAGCTGAGCCCAGAATAAACCCAAAAGAAAACAGAGTTAAAAGATGAAGAGACAGTTTCCTATCAACATCTTTGACCCCTTGGACTCAAGACAGCATATCGATTAGAGCTCTACAACTTTAATTTATGGGAGCTAATAAAGACCCTTTTTCTTGCCAAAGCCAAATTGAATCATTTTTGTTCTAACATTTGAAAATGACAGTTCTGATTAATGCAACTCAAAAGTAAAATTGATTCTACAAAAATAAAAAATTGAAACAAATTAGCTGAGTCTTGGTGTGGTAGCTGAATGATGGCTTCAAAGTGTTTATGCCCTCATCTCCAGAATTTATAAATATATTACCTTACATGGTAAAGGGACTTTGCAATGTGATTAAATTAAGGATTTTGAGGCAATTGTTTTGCATCACCCAGTTAGGCCCAATGTAAACACAAGGGTGTTCCTTCTTACAGAGGAAAGCAGGAGGAGTTAAGAGTCAGAAAGTGAGAAGACCAGTTATGGAAAGTGGGTAAGGGAAGCAGAGATTAGAGCAGGGAGATTTGAAGATGGAGAAAGGGGCCACAAACCAAGAAATACAGGTAGGTGCTATAGCTGAAAAACAGATTCTCTCCTATGCCACCAGAAAGAATCAGCCCTTGACTTCAGCCCACTGAAACTGATTTCAGATTTCTCACCTCCAGAACTGAAAGATTTGTCTTATTTTAAACCACCAGATTTCTGGTAATTTTTATAGCAGCCATAGGAAACTAATGTAGTTGCACATTTCATGAAAGCATTTTTTGTTACCCAAGATCCTTTACATTATTAAGAGAATTACCTCTCTAGCAAAGTTAAAAATAGATTATGGGTATGCTGAATTGTAAAACAGAATTCTGTCCTCTATCAAAGCAGCAAGATAGGTCTTCTTCCAACTTCTCTTCGCTGTAATCTACTCTGATCTATTCTGATAGCCTTTGGTGTTGGACTGGGATTGGGATTGATGGTATAGTTTGAACTTAAGTATTTTCCCTACTTCTGACTACTGAGACTACTGGGCAACACTGACACCCCAACAACAATAAGTATATCTAGCACCCAAATCTAAATACTGGTTTCCACCAGAAAGAAGCAGAACCCGTTGGAGAATTGTCTGATTCTGGTATGGAATTGGGGAAGTACAAGATTAGTCTGGGACATCTTTTTGTGCCATAAAGTAACACAGTGCTCAGTGAATGAAAAGCACAGGTCAGACTGACATAGAAGCCAGTCTGAAAGAATCCCTACTGACCAAATCAAGAACAATGTGGGTATCAAAATAAATAATAAGAAAAAATTATAGCCCATTTTATAAACTAGGAATTCATAAGCCCATATTAATATAAATAAACAGGAAGAAGAGAACTTTCACACTAGAATGGCAACTAATAAATATAGAAGGAGTGCCTAAATTAGAAAAATCAAACATATAGTAACTATCGTCATCATCATAACTGATTCAGTCTAAATATATCAATGAATGCCAAACTAGTAGGTGAAAATTTAATGAAGAATGAATAATTTACATATTTACATATTAACAGAACTAAGGAAATTGCAAAATTTTTAAAAACACATTGAGTAGCCCTGAAGTCCAATTTACCTCTGTATAGAAACTCTCCCCACATACTTATTAATTGTAAAGAAAACTGAGTAATTTTACAGTGGAAAAGCTTAACAGACAGCACTTCAATTAGGATTCAAAGTGAACATCACTAATAATGGAACATATTAAAGTTTTAGACCACCTGATAGGATGCAACGAGAGGAATGCACCATCACTTCTATGTTTCTGTGATATTCCTGTCACATATACATAATCTGAATATAATAATGAGGAAACCACACAAAGCCCAAGTGAAGGGTATTCTACCTAGTAATTTATCTGTAAAGATCACAAAAGTCAAAGAAGACTGAGATTCAAGATTAAGGAATATAAAAAGAAATAACAAACTCAACATGTGATCCTCAACTGGACTTTCTTGCTATAAAACATTGGGATAACTGGCAAAACATGAGTGGAGTCTGCAACTAAATGGAATTAATGTAGAGAATTAGTTTCATGATTTTGGCCAGGTGTGTTGTCTCATGCCTGTGATCCCAGCATTCTGGGAGACCAAGGCAGAAAGATCATTTGAGCCCAGGAGTTGCAGGCTGCAGTGAACTATGATGGTGCCACTATACTTCAGCCTAGGTGACACAGTGAAACCCTATCTGGAAAAAAAATAAAATTTCCTGATTTTAATGATTACATGGTGTTTTGGTAGGAGCATTTTCTTGCTTTTGATACATTAAATATCAGGCTGTAATGGGGCATCATATCAGTAATTTACTTTCAAATTAATTCAAGAAAAAAAAAGGCCTTTGTACAATTCTTGCAAATCTGCAAGTTTAACACTACTTCAAAATAGAAAAGATACTATGATTAATTTTAAAAAAATAAGCCCAGAAACTACAATTCAAATTGTGGAGCCCTGGTGCCAGTGTTAGCACCACGGACAGACAAGATTGATTATGTTGATTTGATTATGCCTGGTCTTTATAACCAAACAAACCCCAAAAATGATGTACATAATCTAAAAGACCACTTTATGGAATTTAAAGGTCTGCTTAGCTGCAACTTGTTCCTCATTCAGAGATAGCTATTACTGACACTGATGAATTTCTAAATCTCCTCCTACAGATAACATAGCCTATGTAGTCATCAGTGGTTGCTACACTGTATCCATTCCCCCTTCTTCTCTTCTGACACAATTCCACTATGGTTCAGGCATCTATGCCTTCCACCATTACCAATGTTTTTAAAAGTAAATTGATAGACTCTAGCACCAGAGTGGGCCTCATTTATCTGAGGGTAATCCCATCCATCATACTAGAGAGATTGATTCAGCTAATCCAGTTAGCTCTTAATACTTTCCTAGCCTCAATTTTTAAGAATTAGCTTGTAACTGGGGCCAGGCGCGGTGGCTCAAGCCTGTAATCCCAGCACTTTGGGAGGCCGAGACGGGTGGATCACGAGGTCAGGAGATCGAGACCATCCTGGCTAACATGGTGAAACCCCGTCTCTACTAAAAAATACAAAAAACTAGCCAGGCGAGGTGGTGGGCGCCTGTAGTCCCAGCTACTCGGGAGGCTGAGGCCGGAGAATGGCCTGAACCCGGGAGGCAGAGCTTGCAGTGAGCTGAGATCCAGCCACTGCACTCCAGCCTGGGCCACAGAGCAACACTCCGTCTCAAAAAAAAAAAAAGGAATTAGCTTGTAACTTAATCTGAGCCAGTGAGTCATAAAGGAGGGCTTTCTGGGTGTTTCTGGTAAGAAACTTTTTTAAAGCAAGATGTTTAAAAGCAAAACGGACTCCCTCTCATCTTCTACATATTCCATTATATAGAACCTAGAACTTCTAATGGCATTTTGCCAGCATGAGGCAACTCAGTCTAAGGAAAAGGACATCACACTTAAAGCAACAATGCCGAAGAAAGTGCAAAGAAAAGGAGCTGTGCTCACTGAGTGAAGCCAGCCCTGAAATCCATGCTGCCATTCTACTATACTTTGTCAGCCAATTTAAACCAATGGGATTGAAATAAATTTTGTTACTTGATTCCAAATCTGTGCTAACTGATATAATCTATAATGTCAGGTTTGAAAAGGTGGCATGCACAGGCCAATGTTTCCAGGTAATTTCTCATTTTGTCCTCCTTCTGAAGCCTACTATGAGAGTAGAGGGTAGAAGAAGAGAAATAAAGGCAAGGAAAAGAAGGCAAATTAGTCTATTTGTTAGATAGAAGTCTGGAGATGGAGATTTGCATATGCATTTAGAACAAGATTCTTGCCAGCAGAAATGTGAAAAAAAAAATTAAAAATTTAGAAAAAAGGGCCGGGCGCGGTGGATCAAGCCTGTAATCCCAGCACTTTGGGAGGCCAAGACGGGCGGATCACAAGGTCAGGAGATAGAGACCATCCTGGCTAACCCGGTGAAACCCCGTCTCTACTAAAAAATACAAAAACTAGCCGGGTGAGGTGGCGGGCGCCTGTAGTCCCAGCTACTTGGGAGGCTGAGGCAGGAGAATGGCGTGAACCCGAAAGGCGGAGGTTGCAGTGAGCTGAGATCCAGCCACTGCACTCCAGTTTGGGTGACAGAGCAAGACTCCGTCTCAAAAAAAAAAAAAAAAAAAAAAAAAGAAAAAAGAACAAGAAAAAGTATTTTATTTTTTAACAAACACATATCACACTATGTGTCTGTCACTATTAAAATGTTTTATAAAGTTAACTGATTTGATTCTTGTAACAAATTTATGAGAAATTATTATTATATCCTCATTTCCAATTGAAGAAACTGAGACGAATTGAGGTTAAGTAATTGGCCTAAGGGCACACTTCTGGCAAGTGGCAAGGGCAGGATTGAAATCACTGTTATATTATTTAATAATACCAGACAGAGAAAAATTCATCTTAATGAGGACACCTTAATATTATCTATATATTATAAGATATGGCATGTGGTTTATTCATGTGCAAACCTAAGATTGTATCAGAAAAACTAGATATTTCTCAAATATCCAAAAAATAAATGGAACTATTAGTCATTTATCTTAAAAAATATAACTGCTGTGTGTCTATGTTTATCTAAAATCAACACATGAGCAGACAGTAGTACAAACTCAGTAATTATAAAGTACAGTATATTATAATAGAAAAGCCTGTTAAAAGTAGAAAAAGAAATCTGGTCTGGTGGCTTACGCCTATAATCCTAGCACTTTTGGAGGCTGAGGCAGGTGGATCACGAATTCATGAGTTCAAGATCAGCTTGGCCACGATAGTGAAACCCCGTCTCTATTAAAAATACAAAAATTAGCCGGGCATGGTGGCAAGTGCCTGTCATCCTAGCTACCTGGGAGACAGAGGCAGAGAACTCCTTGAACCCAGGAGGCGGAGGTTGCAGTGAGCCGAGATCGTGCCACTGCACTCCAGCCTGGGTAACAGAGTGAGACTTTGTCTCAAAAAAAAAAAAAGACAAATAGGAAAAGAAAAATTTCTCTTGTTAAAAGCACACAATAGTTGAAGTCTATAATGGAAAATTTAAACTATAGTTTTGTCATCAGGAACTAGCACAAGGCACAATTTTCTTGTTTGCCCGGTACATTTTGTATCTTTGCTCATTCAAGTCTGCCTGGCTGACACCTAAACTTCATGTCTCCTGACTTATACATGCTTAGTCTATAGTTCCCGTAGGCAGTTGGTCTAATGAACCTTCTATAGGCTTGAAAGGGAAGGAAAAGAAGGAGTTAGACCTCCCAGCTAATGCAAAAGAAAAACCTGTCTTTTCCAATAGTTTGTATTTGACTTTAGGAGCTTGCCTGTTTCTTTGAACAAAACTTCCTTCAATTTTTCCCTTTCAAAGCAGCCCATTAAGTTTAAAGTGGTTTTAGCGAGGAAGAAGACTAAAGATAGAACAAAGAAAAGACGAGTAAGAAGGAAATTCTCTTCAATCTATCATGACTGAAGTATTTAATGATGCCTTTAAATATTTAAATGCTGCAATGTCTAAATTTTCAAAGGACAAAAATAAATTTGAGCATGCAGTAAGGTTAACAGCATAATTTAAAATATTTCGGCTTGCTACAAAGAAGCTGAACAAACACAAATCATCAGTAAAATTTCCCTGGACAGTTTTTAAGCTGTCTGGCTCACTCCTATCGGTCCCCAAACTTGCCTAAATTATTGTAGGTAGCATCTTGATTTTAGCTATGTCTAACATATGCCATTTTCACTACAGTTTTTAAGTTCTTTCCATTTCTGAATGACAGCAAAAATGCCTTTGCATTATATTGCCCGTAGTTCAAAAAACAGAAGAGCTATTAGATAAATACATTTGAATACATACATTTGAATACATACATTTGAATAAATACATGAACATTAGAATACACTAGGCTCTCAACAAATACAGAGAAAACATTTTTCTAATTAGAAAACATTTTTCTAATTTTATTATTAAGTTTATAATGAAGACTTATCATTTTATCTGTGTTTTTGTAATATGTTGCTGTGACAACCATAGCTTATTTGATGGTGAGTAACTGAACAAGAATGCAATCACCAATATAGGTTCCTGTGGGAAAATGCAATGTGTTTATGATGCATTTTCCAGAAATGAACTGGAAAAAGTGAGGATTATCTTGTGATTTTGTTATCTTACAAATTCATATGCCTACTAAACTAGATTTAACTCTCTTGGTATAATTAGTTTTGATTTCAGAGTTTACACATTTTTCTGATAAAAATATAATTTAGATTGTGACTAAGATCATTAATAGCTTTTAAAGTAAGTTTGATAGCTATGAAATATAAATAGGTAAAATTTGCATCATGACCAATCAAATTTGGTTCTGTCTTCTCTCATTTTATATTCCACATCAGAAAATAAAGGAAAAAAAAAATCCAAAAATCTCAGCAATGCTTACCAAGCATCTGAAGGTAGTTTTCAAATGTTATTCAAACAAAATGGGGTAAAGAATAATACAGGTATACGGAAATTCTACAAAAAAATTTTATTTGAAAATTTATTTTAAAATTGATTGCATGAATTAAATGTATACAGGTATGACTGCATAGACTTCTGTGATATACATGTGCATTAAATAACATAAATTAGATGCACATGAGATCTTACAGTAGATAAATTTCTGACACATATGATTACTACAATGGTGATTTTATGATTGAATAGGTTTTCCTGTTGGAATTATAAGAAAAGTTTAGATAATGTCATCTCTGAAATGAAATTGATTATGCCTTTTCTAAATGAGTATTAGTGGTCTGGGAAAATAACACCCTGAAATAACATTTGTAATTGTTATGCTGGTAAATCTGGATAATATACTAAAATCCTTTCAGGAAAACACAATAATAAATATAGCTAATACAAAATAAATGGTCATCCTCATGACTTCTTTTAAAAAACTAAGTCCAAAGGGTAAAATCCATTTGCCTCCAGTTCATCCTTTCAAAAGAAAGAGTTCCCAGGTTTGACAGTTAATTTCATGTGTCAAATGGACGGGGCCACGAGGTGCCCAGATATTTGGTCAGACACTGTGGTATGTCCATGAGGGAATTTTTTGGATAATATTAACATTTAAATCAGTTGACTAAATAAAGCAGATTTCCCTCTGTCGTGTGAATGGGCTCATTCCATCAGTTGAAGGCCTGAATACAAAAAAACCCTCAAAGGGGAGGGTATTCCTCCTACCTGTGAGCTTTTGAACTAGGAATCCGTTTTTTCCTGCCTTTTCACACAAACCGGAACATCACATCTTCCTGGGTCTTGAGCCTGCCGGCCTGCAGACTGAAATGACATGATAGGGTCTCCTGGGTTATCAGCTTGCTGACTCATCCTGCAGATCTCGAAAGGTGTCAGTCTTCATAATACCATGTAAGCCAAGCAACCATAATAAACAAATACATAAATATCTCTTATTGGTTCTGTTTCTCTGGAAAACTCTAATTAATACACAAGGCCATCCACAATGATAGTTTGCTAGTCTGCTTACTGTATATATACCTGTTTTATAGATGGGCCCATGCTGCTATCTTATCTTGAAGGCATTATGCTTTAGGAACATCTAACTCTTTTTTAATCATTGAATTGCTTTATTAACTTTCAGATATTAATTTGGTCTCATGGGAATTTTTTGTCACTGGTAGAAGAATATTTAGACCACTAAATATGTATTTTCCAGAAACTTTCTATCTAGATATTTCATTTTTCACCAAGTCATTTGCAAGATTAATACATCCGTTTCTTTAGCATACATTTGTCTCTCAAAGCCTGATTGTTCCAGATAGACGACAATAGAAAGGCCCTCAGTATAAAGGCTGAAAAACAGAGTTAGATTCCAGGTGTGCTCACATGGAGGACCTGCTCCACATGTTCTCTCTGAAACATAGAACTTCAATCAATCAACCTTCCTCTTTCCTCCTTCCTCCCTACCCCTCATCTTTTCACTTCATCTCAGCTCATTGGCAATAGTACTACATTTCAGAATGTTCCACATTATACAATGTGTTAAGGAACAGATAGTAAGCATGGCTTAATCTCAATTTCTGATTCTAATTCATTATTACTGGCTGTCTCACACACTAAGTTTAGCATGAACAGGTATGGGCCATTTGATAGAGTGATCAATTAGCTATATCTGCCATGAATGAGGAAGAAAGCAGTAGCTACAAAAGTCAAGCATTTTCTATCTCTTCTCCAGATTTTTAAGCTGATACCCTTTTAAAATATACATGAAGAGCAATATTGCAGGATAATTTATTGTGATAATAATTTCTGTCTTATTCTTCTTTGTGAGACTCTCAGAAGAAATGCAAATGTAATTGCATTGCGGTTTTAGAAATAGGAATGTCCAGCCAAACTGAATAAATAATCAACCAATATTTACATATTAAATTTATTTTTTTTTAATTATTTATTTTTTTATTTTTTTTGAGAACGGAGTCTCGCTCAGTCGCCCAGAGCTGGAGTCTTTGTGGGAGTGCAGTGGCCAGATTCAGGCTCACTGCAAGCATCCGCCTCCCGGGTCTCCCGCCATTCTCCTGCCTCACCTCCGGAGTAGCTGGGACTTAGGCGCACCGCCCCGCGCCGGCTAGTTTTTTGTATTTTTTTAGTAAGAGACGGGGGTTTCACCGTATTAGCCCCGGATGGTCTCGATCTCCTGACCTCGTGAATCCGCCCGTCTCGGCCTCCCAAAGATGCGGGATTGATTACAGGCTTGAGCCACCGCCGCCCTCATTTTCTTTATTTTAAGGGGCTTGTTAAAATAAGCCCCCTTATAGGGCTTGTAAAAAAGCCTATAAGGGCTTGTAAAAAGCTTTGGGTTTCAGAGTCAGGAACAGAGGTTGTCTGGTAGCAAGAGGACAACCCTCTTTTGGGCTTTTGCTTGGGAATCAAGGTAACTTTCATTAATTAGGCCGGGTAGTCCCAGAGGGAGGAGGGGCTAGAGGCTGTGCTTGCAGTTATTTTGGAAAATGGGTCATTTTGGGAAGAAAGGGTAGCTTCTGGAAGTCTAGTGAAGGGACAGGAGGACTATCTCGTATTCTTATCTGGTACATATTCACAGACTTTTCTCCCAATGCCAGAGACTAGGGAAGATGAAGCTTTTGGACCTCTTTGGAATCTGGCCTCTAAGTCCTGAGACCTAGAAAATACAGGTCACTGTGTGACAGAGCCTGTGGTCAGTACAGAGAAATATTGTAAAAATATCTGAGTCATTCTGGAGCAGCAGTCCCTGAATAATGGTAGAGAAGCAGCTCTTCACAGCAGCGTCCCTTAATAAGAGGAACAATAGTAACGGCAAACAACACAACAGACAATGGACCAAGGACTAAGATCTTCTTCCATTTTCCATGAGCTTGAATGTTTGCACAGCCCTAGGATAAGTAGTCATCTAGTTCCCTCTTCCCCTTAGAAAAATGATTAGGATAAAAGTAGAGAGCTAAAATCCACATTCAAGTTGAAAACAAAATTCTATATGGTCCCCCGAATATTGCATAGCAAAATTATACCTAACACCAAAAATTAAAACTAAAATAATACAAGATTAATTTAAAATATGTGCAAATTCAGTGTCATCACTAGAAGTTTCATGAAGCTGGAAGCAGGGGTCAGAGGATTTCTTGGGCAAATGAGAGGGATAAAGAATGAGGATCGAGGCACTGATAGTTTAAACCACCTGTCCGAGATCACATAGCTAGTATGAGAGAGCTGGAATACTAACATGGATCTTCTGATTCCTGTAAGACT
Organism: Rhinopithecus bieti; assembly: GCF_001698545.2. Taxonomy (NCBI): domain Eukaryota; kingdom Metazoa; phylum Chordata; class Mammalia; order Primates; family Cercopithecidae; genus Rhinopithecus; species Rhinopithecus bieti. The sequence continues at coordinate 456,434 of NW_016803625.1, read as the reverse complement.
AAAAGACCCAAGGTCACTCAGTATTCAGAAGCATGATTTATGTTGTAGGGCTTGGAACTATGTAGGGGTCTAGGGATCAGTATATGAAGATATCTCTGGAGCCCCCATGCAGATGAGGGAGTGAACGGAGCATCTTCAGGAACAGGGTGAAACACCATAACACCTGGGTATGTGAAGGGCATATCATTGGAGCAGATTGAGAAACTATAGAAGAAATGTGGAATCAGGCAAATCTAAATTATTCTCACTTCTGTGAGAAAAGTTTCTACACTTTCTGAGCTTAGAAAATGCATGTAATGGCTCAGCACGGTGGCTCATGCATGTAATCCCAGCACTTTGGGAGGCCAAGGCAGGTGGATCACGAGGTGAGGAGTTTGAGACCAGCCTGGCCAATATGCTGAAATCCCGTTTCTACGTAAAAATATATATATAAATTAGCTGGCTGTGGTGGTGTGCACCTGTAGTTCCAGCTACTTGGGAGGCTGAGGCAGGAGAGTCGCTTGAACCTGGGAGGTGGGGGTTGCAGTGAGCCGAGATTGCGCCACTGCACTCCAGCCTGGGCAACAGAGTGAGACTGTCTAAAAAAAAAAGCATGTAATGTGCTCAGGACATGGTAGATACTATACTAACATATTTGGATAGTGAGCCGTGCAGTGAGCATGATGAAGAAACAGAAAAAAAAAAATATCTGCCACAACAGATCAAAATATCACAGAAAGTTTCTTGAAGAAAGAGGTTCAATAAATAAATTATCTACTGATGCAGGTTTTTTATAGCTTTGCTTTGTGGCTTGTTTTGGAAGTAGACACTTGTAAAGCTGTATTTATAATCTCTTTATATATCTATATTTTGCTATATATTACAATGTTTACTGAAATTCTGTTGATTTTCAAATTTCTGTGAGAATGTAATTCCTACCAACTCCAGTTTTGTCATGCCTATTAAAAGTCAGAAACATAATTCGGAAACTTGGCAAGAAATTAACATATGCCAAATTGTATTGTTCTCCCAGTCTCTGATTAGACTTCCTTTAAAAGATATGTATTATATTTAAATTTATGTACATAATATATACATTTGCTTTCTATATATGTAGTCAATATTTTTGCTTTTAAAAAAGTAAAGGAAAAAGCAAAGGAAAAGGGGCTTTGAATATTTTTTCTTCTTCACAGCAGCCAAACAATCCCAATTTTGCTCAAACTGCTCCTAGATCTCTTCAATGATTTCTTATAAAATTTTAAATATATTTAGCAAATGCTCAGTATGTTGTTACATATACAAAAGATTTATAATTGTGTTCATATATGGTATTTATTTTTATTAATTATGGAAAAATATATACCACAAGATGAATCAATAATGGATATGTATGTATATATAGACACACATCTTATAATCTGTATAAATCAATAATTTCCATAACTCATACAGCAACTTATTATATATTAATACTATAACATAACTGAGAAACCAGGAGCCTTTTTTTTTTATTGAGACAGGGTATCTTCCTCTATCACCTGTGGAGTGCAGTGGTGCCATCTCGGCTCCCTGGAACCTCTGCCTCCTGAGCTCAAGTGATTCTCCCACCTCAACCTCCCATGTAGCTGCCACCACAGCTGTGCGCCACTACAGCCAGCTATTTTTTTCTTTTCTTTTTTTTTTTTTTTTTGTGTGTGTTTTATAGAAATGGTGTTTAGCCATATTGCCCAGGCTGGTCTTGAACTCCTGGACTCAGGCTATCCTCCTGCCTCAGCCTCCCAAATTGCTGGGATTACAGGCGTGAGCCACTATGTCCAGTCACAAGCAGATTTCTGTTTGAATACCTTTTTTTCTATCAGACTAGTTTTATTCACATTATGAAAAATAGATTAGGATGTGACTGAACAGTCAACTTGTTAATTACTCTCTGAACAAGTTCTAAATGTGTCATTGTTATCTAAATAATGAATAAGTGTGGGTGTGATTTCAATATCGAATAACCTGCCCTTGGCTTTTATTTCTTGAGAGATGAAATATCATTTCAATTCCTTTCGATCAGATGTGACATCTTCTGTACATTGATAGATGTATTATTGATATTCCTAGTCTTGATGTGACAAAGTATCTCTTTTATCTTTGATTAAAATGAATTATCACATTGCAACAGTTACTCTCCCAGTTGTCAGTTGCATAGCTGGCTTGCCACTCATTCACCACAACACTTTGGTTTTAAAAAGCATGTTCAGTGAATACACCGGTGTTTCTATACATGTAACTCAGCTTCCTTTCTCCTGAGATACCAGGCATATAAACTTCTAACCACTGCAGTGCCAGTCTATTGCTTTTGCCTGCCTGAGTTCCTTTCCATGTGAGGTCACCACAGCCCAACTTTCCATTCAAGAATCTTGCCTCATCCATTTTCAGTCCCTGTGATATGGGTGGTATTGATCTTAGCAGTCCTTCAATCACCCCCTCTAAGAATAAGCATGTGAATAAACCTGACCCGTGAGTTTGGTCCATGACCCAGCCACAGTGAATGGTTCAGGGTTATGAACATAACCCAGTTGAGTGAATCAGAATCATTCCTTAGACTTTGTTGGTCTGAAAAAAATAAATAAATAAAAGTGTAAGTTAGACTACAAGTCGAATGCAAATCCTGCTGACCTGTTTTGATTCTTTGGATTCAGCTGTGCCTAAATCTGAAAAATCCACTCTTGGACCTTTCAATTATATAAGCCATTCAATTCCCTTTCTTTGTAAACAAATAAATTGAGAGGGATTTTCATTCACTCGCAAAAGACCCTTGATTCATATGGGATAAACTCCGGTGAAATAAATAAAATTAGAAATTCGTCCACACAGTATAAATTACGGTAAAATAAATACATTTTAAGGCTGGGCACAGTGGCTTATGCCTGTAATCCCAGCACTTTGGGAGGCCAAGGCATGCAGATCACTTGAGGCCAGGAGTTCAAGACCAGCCTGGACAATACAGGGAGACCCTGTCTCTACAAAAAATACATAATTAGCCGGGTATGGTGGTGCATGCCTATAATCCCAGCTACTCAGCAGGCTGAGGCAGGAGAATCACTTGAACCCAGGAGGCGGAGGTTGCAGGGAGCCAAGATCAAGCCGCTACACTCCAGTCCAGGTGACAAAGTAATAACTCATTTCAAAAAAAAAAAAGATGACACAGACGGCTCACAGCCCATTGTCCAATCTGGTCACTTGACATTAAACTAACTCCAAGAAAGGTTGGGAAAATGGAGGGAAGCACATCCGTACTCACTGGGCAGCAGCAATCTGTATCAGTCTGGAGTCGCCAGAGAAAAAGAACCAATAACCAATAAGTCTTACACACACCCACACCACACACACACAGGTATTTATTTTAAGGAACTGACTCACATGACTATGGTGGCTGGAAAATCTGAAATCCACAGACCAGCAGCTTGGAAACTCAGGCATGAGTCGATACTGCAGTCTTGAAACAGAAAATCTTCTTTGGAAAACCTTAGTTTTCACTCTTAAGGCCTCAATTGATTAATTGAGACCAACCCAAATTACTTAAAGTCAACTGGTTGCAGATATTAAGCATATCTACAAAATACCTTCACAGCAGCACCTCGATTTGCGTTTGATTTAATAACTGTAAACTATAGCCTAGCCAAGTAGACACATAAAATTAACCATCTAACTAACTGCCCCAAATGAAATGCCCTTCTTTTCCTTTTTTTTTTTTTTTGCTTTAATATTGCTGTAGATATAAGTATCTCTGCTGTATGGTGGGAGATTATTGTCATGTCCTATTGCTGTACATATTCTATGTGTCTCCTCTCACAGCACAAAGCTAAATGTTTTTAACATTATAAAATTATTTCTCTGCTCATTAGGATGTTAATTCATTTCTGAAATCTTAGAAACTTTCCATGCCGTGTTTTCAACTGCTTCCATTTATGTATTCATTAATTCATTCAATTAATATTTTTCAGTACCTACTGTAAGCTAGATACACCAAAGGTCATCTTCTCATGTCATAAATTTACATCATCATATTGATAGAGAATAGTAACTGTAGTAATCATTTATTGTTTTGTAATAAATCATCCTAAAACTTAGAGACTGAAAGGAAGACCAACTTATTTCTTATGGTTTCTGTAGGTCAGGAATTTCAGAGCAGTTTCATTGGGTGGTTGGTTCTCTCTCAGGAACTTTCATTTGAAATGCAGGCAGATATTGGCTGGTGCTACAATCATTAGAAGTCTTGACTAGGACTGCAGGACTACTTTCAAGGTAGCTCACTCAATTGTCTGCAAGTTGGTGCTGGCTATCAGCAGGGCTTTCCTGGCTTTCCATGTGAACATCCTCTCAGGGCTGCCTGTGTGTGTTCTGAGAGCTGACTTTCTCTGGAGTAAGAGATCCAAAAGTCCAAGGCAAAAGCTTCAATGACTTCAAAAGCTTTTATGACCTATATTTGGAAGTCACACACAGTCACTTCCACTGCCCTCTGTTGGTCACACAGACCAGCTCTGAATCAATATGGAAAGAGATGATACAAGGGATGCATCCCAGCTGACGGTCACAGGGGCCATCTCGGAGGCCGATTACAGTAACTTATGTTAATCCTTTACTACAAATACCTTTTGTTTAGAGATCCAGCTGGCTCACCCTATTGAATATATGGTCCCATCATTCACATATTCAGGTCTGATTACATCACGAGCTGATGTTTTACTTAAATTTAGCATGGACCTAAAACTACTACCTTAGGTGAGAGTAACATGAAAAAATTACACTTCTTTCCTCACTGGACTGGTAGCCCAGATATTCTCTGAAAAGGTTCAGCTGGAGGTCGTGTACACCAGACACATCTACACACACACCAGTCATTTACCCAGCACCAAGCACACCATTCAGGGGCCCACCAACTCCTACATAAATAGAAGTTTCCTAACTTTGGTCACAGAAGCAATGCAGGTAAGAACTAAGTACTATTTGGGCATTACACTTAATAGAAAATAAAGAATTATGGGGGCGCCTCTGGGCTCCGGAATCGCCGGCGGCCGGGCCTGCGGGACCCACTGAGGACATGGCTCTCTTGGCTGGATCCCTGTTGGGCCCCACGAGTAGGTCGGCAGCGTTGCTGGGTGGCCGGTGGCTCCAGCCCCGGGCCTGGCTGGGGTTCCGGGACGCCTGGGGCCTCCCCACCCCGCAGCAGGCCCGGGGCAAGACTCGCGGAAACGAGTATCAGCCGAGCAACATCAAACGGAAGAACAAGCACGGCTGGGTCCGGCACCTGAGCACGCCGGCCGGCGTCCAGGTCATCCTTCGCCGAATGCTCAAAGGCCGCAAGTCGCTGATCCATTGAGGATCGCGATGCTGTCGGCGGGACCCCCACAGAAGCATCGCCCTCATCTTGCGACCTTGCCTGGCGCTGTTTTTGCAGGGAGCTGGGGAGCAGCAACGCCTCGGACCTGAGTGCTCTCCGTATTGTGGGGTTGAAGGCTGGATGGGAGCTTGCCAAGTCCCTTTTTAGGCTTTTTAATTAGGAAACATTTCGAACCTACGCAACAGACGGAAGAACAGAACAACGAACCTCCTTGTACCCAGTACACAGCCCTGACTACCGACCACCTACAACCCGTCCCTGCCCCATCCTTGGTTCTTTTGAAGCTGATCTCAGGCATCGGATTATTTCTTCTATAAACATTTCTTGTATCTCGGAAAGAATGTATCTCTCCAAGATGAGAGCTTATTAAAACATAATTACAAAGCGTATCACATCCAAAGGAATTATCAATAATTTTGAAATATTGTTAAACGTGTAATAAATGTTCAAAGTTCAAAAAAAAAAAGAATTATGTAATATCGGCTTATTTCTATACCTTGATCTCTCTGAAATTTCCATCTTATTAGATTAAAATATCTAGTAAGTTCATTCTTAAGAAAAGACATAAATAGTAACAGAACAACATTGTATTTATTTTATTGTAAGGGGTGCATAATTGACATGTGACACAGAAGGTCACGGAAGCTCTTGGGAAGATTCTCATAGGTTGACAATTGCATGATGATAAAATGTGATAATTGCCATGATGGGCATAGCCAACTTTGGGCTGGGTAATGTCAGCAATATAGTTTCAGTTCTTATATCCATTAGCTGTAACAATAAAGCAGTTATATGCTAATTCCTATCTTTAATAAAGTGAAAAAATGCTTTGAATTTTTAAAAATCATGATTTAAATTCAAATAATTATTCTCTGTGTTCTCCTCCCAATTCTACAGGACTTCTCCTAAGTCCATTTACATTTGGACCCCAATCCACAGAATGAGAATCTATTCAAGGTTTTATTAGGCTAGGTAGTTTGACTAATAGAGACACTAAAGGAGATGTTCAGAATAAACAACTAACAAAAATCTGAGATAATTGGCCAAATAAATGTTTAAATGTTTTCAGAATTAAATAATCAATTTTTTTTTACTCAAAGGAAAATTTGACAGCACAATATTAGCTTTAATGATTCAATTAATGACAAATTATAACAAAATTTCTATACACTTGTTTTCAAAATCCTGGTATACCACCAGGTTTATTAACATTGTCATCGCTTTTAAAATATTAAAATGTCATTACTTTTAAAATATTAATATTAAGGGAGCAGTTAAACAATTAAAATAGGAATTCCAACTATCTCTTTGCAGATGATATCATTTTATACCTAGAAAACCCCATAGTTTCTGCCCAAAACCTCTTAGATCTGATAAACAACTTCAGCAAAGTGTGAGAATACAAAATCAATGTACAAAAATCATTAGCATTTCTATACCCCAGCAATGTCCAAGCTGACAGCCAAATCAAGAACACAATCCCATTCACAATAGTCACACACAAAAATAAAATACCTAGGAATGCAGCCAGCCAGGGAGGTGAAAGATCTCTACAACATTAAATAAAAATGCAGCTTGAAGAACTCAGATATGACACAAACAGATGGAAAAACATTCCGTGCTCATTGATAAGAAGAATCAATATTGTTAAAATGGCCAGGCTACCTGAAGCAATTTACAGATTCAGTGCTATTCCTATCAAACTACCAATGACATTTTTCACAAAATTAGAAAAAATTATTCTAAAATTCATATAGAACCAAAAAAGAGCCTGAATAGCTGAAGCAACGCTAAGGAAAAAGAACAAAGCTGGAGGAATCACACTACCTGAATTCAAATTACTATACTATGGGGCTGCAGTAACCAAAACAGCATGATATTGGTGCAAGAACAGACACATAAACCAATGAAACAGAATAGACATTCCAGGAATAAGACTGCACACCTATAACTATCTGATCTTTGACAAAGTCAACAAAAACAAGCAATGGGGAAAGGACCCCCTATTCAATAAATGGTGCTGGGATAACTGGCTAGCCACATGCAGAAGATTGAAAGTAGACCCCTTCCTTTCACCATATACAAAAATCAACTCAAGATGGATTAAAGACTTAAATGTAAAACCTAAAACTATAAAAACCCTAGAAGAAAACATAGGAAATATCATTCTGGACATAAACCCTGGCAAAGATTTCATGACAAAGACTTGAAAAGCTATTGCAACAAAAACAAAAATTGACACATGGGACCTACTAAACATAAGAGCTTCTGCACAGCCAAAGAAATTATTAGCAGAGTAAACAGACAACCTATGGAATGGGAGAAAATATTTGCAAACTATGCGTCTCACAAAGGTCTAATACCAGAATCTCTAAGAAACTTAAGTAAATCAATAAGCAATAAACAATCCCATTACAAATGGGCAAAGGACATAAATAGACACTTCTCAAAAGAAGACATACATGTGGTCAACAAGCATACAAAAAGATGCTAAACATCACTAATCATCAGCGAAATGCAAATAGAAACCACAATGAGATACCATCTCATACCACTCAGAATGGCTATTAATAAAAAGTCAAAAAATAACAGATGCTGGTGAGCTTGCAGAGAAAAGGGAACTGCTATAAAGACACATGCACACAATAAGCCCCAGGGTGTTAACTGCAGCACTATTCACAATAACAAAGTCATGGAACCAACCTAAATGCCGATCAGCGATGGACTGGATAAAAAATATTTGGTACATAAAAAGGCAAAGCAAAATAGTGGAGTAGAAAGCTCCATTGATCATGTTCCCTGCAAGGACATCAAGTTAACAACAATCTACGCAGAAAAACACACTCAAAGAACTAAATATCAAGTGAGCACTCACAGAATCAAGTTGTAACTTCATGTTTCTGAAAGGGGCACTGTAGAGAGCAAAAAGCAGCACTAATCACTGACCCCCACCAACCACCTGCAGCAGCAGAGTGGTGTGAAGAGCATCTCTGGGTACTAGGGGAAAGAGAACACAGCAATCATGAGGAATTGAACTCAGTGCTGTCTTGTTATAGTAGAAAGGAAATCCGACCAAACTCAGCTGATGCCCACCCACAGATGGAGCATTTAAACCAGCCCTAGCCATAGGGAAATCATCCATCCCAGTGGTCTGAATTTGAGTAGCTGCAAACCTCACCCCTGAGGTCGACAGCATTATTTGTTTCTGAGGAAACTTGAAAGACAGTGTAGGCCATAAGTACATGCAACTATTAGGCAAGTCCTACTGCTGAATTAGGCCCAGAGACAGCGGACTGGGGGCTCATATGACTACTGAGACATTAGCTGGGGAAGTCAAGGGATTCCTGGTGTCACCCCTCCTCTAACCCCAGGCTGCACAGCTCATGGCTCCAAAAAAGACCCCTTTCTTCTACATGAGGAGAAGAGAGGCAAGAGTAGGGAAGAATATGTCTTATATCTAGGGTACCACCCCAGCCACTGCAGGATAGAGCCCTGGCCAGAGTTACGAGGTCCTTGTTTCAGGCCCTAGCTCCCAGACATTTCTAGACACACTCTGGGCCAAATGGGAACCTGCTGCCTTGAAGGAAGGATTCAGTCCTACCACTATTCATCACCTACTAACTGAAATGCCCGTGGGCCCTGAATAATCAGCAGCGATATCCAGGTGCTACATTGAGGACCTTGGGTGAACCTCTGAGACTAGATGGGCTTCAGGTGAGACTCAGCACATAACCAGCTGTGGTTGCTAGGACCGAAAACTCCTTCTCCTTGAGGAAAGCAGAGGGAAAAGTAAAGGGACTTTGTTTTGCACCTTAGATAACCACAGTTGCAGAAGGGTAGAGTACCAAGTGGGCTCTAGGGGTACTCAATTCCTGGACTTGACTCTTGGGCGACATTTCTGAACCTGCCCTTGGCCATAGGGGAACCCATTGCCCTGAAGAGTGAGTCCCAGGACAGGCAGCATTCATGACAAGCTAACTTAAAAGACCTTGGGCCTTAATAGACCATTAGTGGTAGTCTGGCAGTATTCCTCATGGCCTGGGTTGGCAGTGGCTCTGGGGTGAGGCTCCTCTGCCTTCGGAAAGGAGAGGGAAGAGTGGAAAGGACTGTATCAAGTGCTTTTAAGTTCCAGCTAAGCCACTATGCAATAGAACACCAGGTAAACTTCTAAAGTTTTTGACTCTAGATGCTGACTCCTAAATGCCACTTCAGGGTTCACCTGGGACTGGGGGACCTCACTGCCCTGAAAGAAAGGACATCGGCCTGGATGGCTTCACCACCTGCTGATTAAAGAGCCCCAGGGCGTTAAGCAAATATAGGCAGTAGCAAGGGAGTAGTTACAGCAGGCCTTGGGGAAAACCCAGCTCTGTGCTGGCTTCAGTTCTCACCCTGTGCTGTCATAGTGGTGGTGGCTACAGGAATGCTTGTGTCATGCTGCACCCAGCTTTAGGTGGCTCAGAACAGAGAGAGAGACTCTGTATGTTTGGGAGAAAGTAAGGAAAGGGAGAAAGTAAGGAAAGAGAGAAAGAGACTGCCTGGTAATCCAGAGTATTCTCCCAGATCTCGTTCAAGACCATCCAGATGGCACCTCTACAAGTCTGCAATAACCACGGTGTTATTGGACTTGAGGTGTGCCCTACAGCTGATATCACAACATCCAAGTCCTTTCAAAAATCTGAAAAGCTTTCCAAAGAAGGATGGCTATAAATAAACCAAGACAGTGAAGACAAAAATAGAGGCCTAACCCTTCAATGCTCAGACACTGAGGAACATCTACTAGCATCAACACCATTCAGGAAAACATGACCTCACCAAACGAACTGAAAAAGGCACCAGGGACCAATCTCAGAAAAACAGAAATAGGTAACATTTCCAAAATATCTGTATTAAGGAAACTCAAAGAAATTCAAGATAACACAGAGAAAGAACTCAAAAAACAAAATTTTTTGAAACGGAGTCTTGCTCTGTCACCCAGGCTAGAGTACAGTGGCATGATCTCAGCTCACTGCAACCTCCACCTCCCAGGTTCAAGTGATTTTCCTGCCTCCGCCTCCCAAGTAACTGGGATTACAAGTGCATGCCACCACGCCCAGATAACTTTTGTATTTTTTAGTAGAGACAGGGTTTTGTCAAGCTGGACAGGCTGATCTTGAACTCCTGACGTCAAGTGATCTGCCTGCCTTGGCCTCCCAAAGTGCTGGGATTACATGCATGAGCTACTGCACCCACCAGGAATTCAAATTTCTATCAGATAAATGTAACAATCATACTGAAATAATTAAAAAGAATCAAGGAGGAATTCTGGAGCTGAAAAATGCAGTTGACATACTGAAGAATGCATCAGAGTCCTTTAATAGCACAACTAACCAAGTAGAAGAAAGATTTAGTGAGCTCTAAGACAGGCTATTTGAAACTACATAGGCAGAGGAGACAAAAGAAAAAAGAGGCCAGGCACAGTGGCTCACATCTGTAATTCCAGCACTTTTGGAGGCCAAAGTGGGCAGATCACAAGATCAAGAGATCGAGACCATCCTGGCCAACATGGTGAGATCCCATCTCTACTAAAAATACAAAAATTAGCTGGGTATAGTAGCGTGTGCCTGTAGTCCCAGCTACTCGGGAGGCTGAGGCAGGAGAATCACTAGAACTCGGGAGGCAGAGGTTGCAGTGAGCTGAGATAGTGCCACTGTACTCCAGCCTGGCAACAGAGCAAGATTCCATCAAAAAAAAAAAAAGAATAAAAAACAATGAAGTACTAGAAAATAGCCTCAAAGTGGCAAATCTAAGAGTTTTTGTCCTTAAAGAGAAGGTAGAGAAAGAGATAGGGGTAGAAAATTTATTTAAAGGGATAACAGCAGAGAACTTCCAAAACCTAAAGAAAGATATCAATATCCAAACACAAGAAGATTGTAGAATACAAAGCAGATTTAATCCAAAGAAGACTACCTCAAGGCATTTAATAACCAAACTCCCAAAGGTCAAGGATAAAGAAAGGATTCTAAAAGCAGCAACAGAAAAGAAACAAACAATATACAATGGGGCTCCGGTCCAGTTCATAAGGCAGCAGACTTTTTGGTGGAAATATTACAGGCCAAGAAAAAGTGGCATAGCATATTTAAAGTGCCAAAGGAAAAGCATTTACCCTAGAATAGTATATCCAGCAAAACATCCTTCAAACATGAAAGAAAATAAAGACTTTTCCACACATAAAAAAAAAAAAAATGCTGAAAGAGTTAATCAATACCAGACCTGTCCTACCAGATCTGTCCTACCAGACCTGTCCTACCAGACCTGTCCTACAAGAAATGCTAAATGAAGTACTTCAATCAGAAAGAAAAGGACATTAATGAGCAACAAATAATCACCTGAAGGTACAAAACTCAATGGTAATAGTAAGAACACAGAAACATACAGAATTTTTTTTTTATTATACTTTAAGTTCTGGGATACATGTGTAGAAGGTGCAGGTTTGTTACATAGGTATACATGTGCCATGGTGGTTTGCTGCACCCATCAACACATCATCTACATTAGGTATTTCTCCTAATGTTATTCGTCCCCTTGCCCCCTACCCCCTGACAGACCCCAGTGTGTGATATTCCCCTCCCTGTGCCCATATGTTTTCATTGTTCAGGTCCCACTTATGAGTGAGAACATGCAATGTTTGGTTTTCTGTTCCTGTGTTAGTTTGCTGAGAATGATGGTTTCCAGTTTCATCCATGTCTCTGCAAAGCACATGAACTCATCCTTTTTTGTGTCTGCATAGTATTCCATGGTGTTTATGTGCCACATTTTCTTTATCCAGTCTAACTTTGATGGGTATTTGGGTTGGTTACAAGTCTTTGCTATTGTGAATAGTACTGCAATAAATATATATGTGCATGTATCTTTATAGTAGAATGATTTATAATCCTTTGGGTACATACCCAGTAATGGGATTGCTGGGTCAAATGATATTTCTAGTTCTAGATCCTTGAGGAATCACCATGCTGTCTTCCACAATGGTTAAACTAATTTACACTCCCACCAATAGTGTAAAAGTGTTCCTATTTTCCCACATTCTCTCCAGCATCTGTTGTTTCCTGACTTTTTAATGATTGCCATTCTAACTGGCATGAGATGGTATCTCATTGTGGTTTTAATTTGCATTTCTCTAATGACCAGTAAAGATGAGCTTTTTCCATATGTTTGTTGGCTGCATAAATGTCTTCTTTTGAGAAGTGTCTGTTCATATCCTTTGCCCACTTTTTCATGGGGTTGTTCATTTTTTCTTGTAAATTTGTTTAAGTTCTTTGTAGATTCTGGATATTAGCCCTTTGTCAGATGGATAGATTGCAAAAATTTTCTCTCATTCTGTAGGTTGCCTGTTCACTCTGATGGTAGTTTCTTTTGCTGTGCAGAAGCTCTTTAGTTTAATTAGATCCCATTTGTCAA
>NW_016803625.1:430411-443279 GCF_001698545.2 Rhinopithecus bieti | reverse complement strand
CCATATGAAATAAAGTAGTTTTTTCTAATTCTATGAAGAAATTCAGTGGTAGCTTAATGTGAATAGCATTGAATTTATAAACTACATTGGGCAGTATGGCCATTTTCACGTTATCAATTCTTCCTATCCATGAGCATGGAATGTTTTTCCATTTGTTTGTGTTCTCTCTTATTTCCTTGAGCAGTGACTTGCAGTTCTCCTTGAAGAGGTCCTTCACATCCCTTGTAAGTTTATTCCTAGTTATTTTATTCTCTTTGAAGCAATTGTGAATGGGAATTTGCTTATGATTTGGCTATTTGTTTATTATTGGTTATAGAAATGCTTGATTTTTGCACATTTATTTTGTATCCTGAGACTTTGCTGAAGTTGCCTATCAGCTTAAGGAGTTTTGGGGCTGAGATGATGGGGTTTTCTAAACATAAAATCATGTCAACTGCAAACAGAGATAATTTGACTTCTTCTCTTCCCATTTGAATACCCTTTATTTCTTTCTCTTGCATGACTGCCCTAGCCAGAACTTCCAATACCATGTTGAAGAGGAGCAGTGAGAGAGTGCATCCTTGTCTTGTGCCAGTTTTCAAAGGGAATGCTTCCAGTTTTTGCCCATTCAGTATGCTGTTGGCTGTGGGTTTGTCATAAATAACTCTTAGTATTTTGAGATACATCCCATCAATACCTAGTTTATTGAATGTTTTTAGCATGAAGGAGTTGTTGAATTTAATCAAAGACCTTTTCTGCATCTATTGAGATAATCATGTGGTTTTTATCATTGGTTCTGTTTATGTGATGGATTACATTTATTGATTTGCATATGCTGAACCAGACTTGCATCTCAGGGATGAAGTTGACTTGATCATGGTTGAAGAGTTTTTTAAAGTGCTGCTGAATTTGATTTGCCAGTATTTCGTTGAGGATTTTCACATCGATGTTCATCAGGGATATTGGCCTGAAATTTTCTTTTTTCATTGTGTCTCTGCCAGGTTTTGGTATCAGGATGATGCTGGCCTCATAAAATGAGTTAGGGAGGAGTCCCTCTTTTTCTTTTGTTTGGAATTGTTTCAGAAGGAATGGTATTAGCTCCTCTCTGTACCTCTGGTAGAATTGGGCTGTGAATCTGTCTGGTCCTAGGCTATTTTTTTTGGTTGATAGGCTATTAATTACCGCCTTATTTTCAGAACTTGCTATTGGTATATTCAGGGATTCGACTTCTTCCTGGTTTAGTCATGAGAGGGTGTGTGTGTTCAAGAATTTATCCATTTCTTCTAAATTTTCTATTTTATTTGCTTAGAGGTGTTTATAGTATTCTCTGCTGGTAGTTTGTATTTCTGTGGGATCAGTGGTGATCTCCCCTTTATCATTTTTTATTGTGTCTATTTTATTCTTCTTTCTTTTCTTTATTAGCCTGGCTAGCAGTCTTCCTGCTTTGTTAATCTTTACAAAAAACCAGCTCCTGGATTCATTGGTTTTTTGAAGGGTTTTTCGTGTCTCTATTTCCTTCAAGTCTGCTCTCATATTAGTTATTGCTTGTCTTCTGCTAGCTGTCGAATTTTTCTGCTCTTGCTTCTCTAGTACTTTTAATTGTAACATTGAGTGTTGATTTTAGATCTTTCCTGCTTTCTCCTGAATACACAGAATATTATAGCACTGTAACTGTGGTATGTAAACTACACTTGTCCTAAGTAGAAAGACTAAACCATGAACCTATCAAAAACAATAACTACAACTTTTCAAGGCATCGTCAATACAATAATATCTAAATAGAAACAACATAAAGTTAAAAATCAGGGAGATGAAGTTATGGTGTAGAGTTTTATTAGTTTTCCTTTGTTTGTTTGTTTAGGCAAATAGTATTAAGTTGTTATCAGGTTAAAATAATGGGTTATAAGATTGTATTTGCAAGCCTCATGACAACCTCAAAGCCAAAAAACATACAATGGAAATACAAAAAATATAAAGCGAGAAACTAAATCATATCACCAGAGAAAAGCACTCAATAGAGGAAGACAAGAAGGAAGGAAAGAAGAAAGAGAAAACCACGAAACAACCAGAAAACACATTATAAATGGTATGAGTAAGTTCTTACTTATCAGTAATAACGTTGAATGTAAATAGACTAAACTATCCAATCAAAAGACATGGACTGGCTGAATAGATGAAAACACAAGACCCATTCATCTGTTGACTACATGAAACACACTTCACTTATAAAGACACACATAGAATAAAAATAAAGGAATGGAAAAAGATTTTCCATGCCAATGGAAACCAAAAAAAGAGCAGAAGTTGCCATATTTGATCAGAAAAAATGGATTTCAAGACAAAAACTATAAGAAGAGACAAAGAAGGTAACTATATAATGATAAAGGAGTCAATTTAGCAAGAGGATATAACAAGTTAAAATACATATGCACCCAACACTAGAGCATCCAGATATAGAGAGAAAATATTATTAGAGATAGAGAGACAGGTTTTGATGTAATAACAGCTGGACACTCCATTGGGGAACATCTCCAGCACACTGGTCTAGGCAAAGACTTCTTGAGCAACACCTCACAAGCACAGGCAACCCAAAGCAAACATGGTCAAATGGGATCACATCAAGTTAAAACAAAAACCTCTGCACGTGGTTGGGCACATTGGCTCACATCTGTAATCCCAGCACTTTGGGAAGCCAAGACAGACAGATCACTTGAGGCCAGGAGTTCGAGACCAGCCTGGCCAACATGGCAAGACCCTGTCTCTACTAAAAATATAGAAATTAGCCAGGCATTATGGTGCTCGTCTGTAATCCCAGCTACTCAAGAGGCTGAGGTATGAGAATTGCTTGAACTCGGGAGGCAGAAGTTGCAGTAAGCTGAAATGGCACCACTGCATTCCAGCCTGGGAGAAAATATTTACAAACTACCTCTCTGACAACAGATCAATAACCAGAATATATAAGGAGCTCAAACAACTCTATGGGAAAACAAATCTAATAATCCAATCAAAAATAGGCAAAAGATTTGAATAGACATTTCTCAAAAGAAGACATACAAATGGCAAACAAGCATATGAAAAGGTGCTCAACATCACTCATCATCAGAGAAATGCAAATCAATACTACAATGAATTATCATCTTACCTCATTAAAAATGGCTTATATCCAAAAGACCGGCAATAACAAATGCTGATCAGGATGTGGAGAAAAGGGGAACCTTGTACGCTGTTCGTGGGAATGCATATTAACACAACCACTGTGGAGAATGGTTTGAAGTTTCCTCAAAAAACTAAAAATTGAGCTACCATTTGATCCAGCAATCCCACTGCTGAGTATATACCCAAAAGAAAGGAAATGTATCTATCGAAAAGATACCTGCACTCCTATGTTTGTTGCAGCACAGTTTATAATAACTAAGATTTTGAAGCAACCTGTGTTCATCAGCAGATGAATCAGTAAAAAAAAATGTGGTCCATATGCACAATGGAGCACTATTCAGTCATAAAAAAGAATGAGATCAAATCATTAGCAACAACATGGATAAAACTGGAGATCACTGTGTTAAGTGACACAAGCCAGGCACAGAAGACAAACATCACATGTTCTCACTTATTTGTGGGATTTAAAAATCAAATAAATTGAACTCATGGACATAAAGAGTAGAAGGATGGTTACCAGAGGCTGGGAAGTGTAGTTGGGGTTGGAGGTCAGGGGATGGTTAATGGGTACAAAATAATAGAAAGAATGAACAAAATCTACTATTTGATAGCACAATAAGGTGACTATAGTCAATAATAACTTTATTTTATATTTTAAAATAAAAAATATAATTCGATTGTTTATAATTCAAAGGATGAATGCTTCAGGGAATAGATATCCCATTCTCCATGATGTGCTTATTTCACAATGCATGCCTATATCAAAACATCTCATGTACCATATAAGTATATACACTTACTATGTACCCACAAAATGTTTTAAAATAATAAAAAATAAATTTAAAAAAAAGAAAATGTGGGACATATACACCATGGAATACTATGCAGCCATAAAAAAGAATAAGATCGTGTTCTCTACAGCAACATGGATGGAGCTGGAGGCCATTTTCCTAAGTGAATTAGCACAGGAACAGAAAACCAAATACTAAGTGTTCTCTCTTTTAAGTGGTAGCTAAACTTTCAGTACACATAGACACAAAGAAGACAACAATAGACACTGGGGCCTACTTAAGAGTGAAGCATGGGAGACGAGTAAGGATTGAAAAACTACCTATCAGGTACTAGGTTTTTTACCTGGGTGACATAATATTCTGTACACCAAACCCCCAAGACATGCAATTTACGCATGTAACAAACCAGCACATGTCTCGGCAGAATCTAAAATAAAAGTTGTAAAGAAAAGAAAATGGGACCTCATTTACATCCTATTATTTTTTTCCCAAGGCTTTCCCTTATAGGTTTATATAGCCTCTGGGTTGAAACTGAAAATAAAAGGTTTTCTTGGTTTAAAAAAAAAATTAACCTTTCTAGTTCTTTTAGAATAAACAGAAGTAGAACAGAGAGTGGTATGTCAAATGACTAATCATTTTTTTATTGTAAACCCTAGCCTTCAGAGGATAGTAACAAACTCATCAACTAATATAAACTAGCAAACCAAAACAAATTTATATTTATTTCAAATGCCCAGAACAAAAGCAACAGCACTTCAGTTAAAAGCAAACACATAGCATAGTTATGTTGTTGATGTGGCTATAATAATTAATCCCATCAACTCTTATTAAACCTTAATGATCAAATCTCTGAGATTTTCTTCAGTTTATAATGGGCAGTAAGTTTACCCAATATTATTAAATCATTCACAGAAAGCTTACAGTGATACTATTAGTGTTATGCTATATTAAGCTACACTAGACTGTACTTGATTTTTTAAAGTGGAAGAAAATGTAAAAACATCCCCAAGTTTATATTTGTTGAGAATGATACAGAAGAAAAATTTAAATGGGGCGTATTAACTAATATCTATTGAAGTGGCATTAATTATCCCAAAACTTAGCACTATAACACAATGGTATGATCTCAGTCTTTCTGCAAGTCAGGAATTCAGGTGCAGCTTAGCTGGATCCTCTGGCTTTGGGTATCTCACAGGGATCATCTCAGAAGGCTGAAATCAAGGTGTCAGCTGTGTCTGAAGCATCTTGAAACATGACTGGTAATGGAACTACTTCTACACTACAATGGCTGTTGGCAGGATTCAGTTCCTTGCAGGCTGTTGGAGTGAGAGCCTCAGTTCCTCACTGACTGTGGACTGGATGTCACCTTTGGTTCTTTACCATGTAGGTGTCTTATTGGTAACTCACAACATGACAACTTGCATCATCAGCGCAAACAAGTGAGAAGAGCCAGAGAGTCTGCAGGCAAAACAGAAGTCACAAACTTTACAACATAATCTCAAAGTGGTATCTCATCGCTTTTGTCTACCCTATTTACCAGAAAAAAAGTCACTAGCTCCACACAAAAGAGTGTGACTACCAGGATGTGGAGATCATTGAGAGTTATTTCAGAAACTGCCTACCATATGGAGCTACTACTACTAAACTCAGCAGGTTGTCTGGGTTGAAAAGTGTCCCCCTAAAATTCACAGCTTTCCCAGATCCTTAAAATGTGACCTTGTTTGGAAATAAGGTTGTTGCAGATGAAATAGTTAATTTAAACTTAAGTCATACTGGAGTAGAGCGTGCCCTTACTCCAGTGACTGGTGTCCTTATAAGAAAAGGAGACACACAAGGGAATGCGATGGAGTAATTGAGGTAGATGCTGGAGGGATGCATCCTCAAGCCAAGGAACTCCTAGGATTTTCAGCAACTACCAGAAGCTAAGAAGAGGTAAATGATTCTACTTTGGCGTCTTCGAAGGGAGTATGGCCCTGCTGAGAGCTTGCTGTTGTATTTCTAGCCTCCAGAACCTTTAGAGAATACGTTTCTGTTGTTTTTAGCCATTCAAGTTTGTCAGACTTTGTACAGGAGCCCTAGGAAACTAATACAGGAGTATTGGGATGTTTATTTAGATGCTAACTTAAAGAATAACTATATTAACCATCCTGAAAACAGTCTATAAACCAGTGTTTTCTTCAAGTTAAGTTGGGTTAACATACAATTCTTTTTGAAGACGAAAAATTATCATGTACTATCAATGTGAAACTATTTTCATTATTAATTACATTAATTTTATGTGATAGATGATGCTGTTTTGCTGAATATGAATGGCAACGGTTAGGGTTAATAGCAGAAGATTATTTGCAAATTTTATACTTCATTTATTGTGAGTTGGACAAACTTGTGGGTGGCCTCCTGATCCCTATCTCATGGTATTCACACCCTTGCATAATCTCCTCTCCTTGAGTGTAAGTAGGATCTGTGACTTGCTTCTAACCAATAGAATATGGCAAAGGTGATAGGATGTCACATTCATAATTACAGTGCATCCTATAGGATTCCATTCTGCTAGAGACTCTCTCCACTGCCAGCGTTGAGGAAGCAATTTGCTATGGTTCCTATAGCTACAAGTAAGTGAATACTGTGAGCAACTTGAGTGAGCAAGGAAGCAGATTTTTCCTCTATCAAGTTCTTTATATAAAATGGCATAGTATTGGCACATAACCTGTGCACATCCTCTTGTATACTTTAAAGCATCTCTAGATGATTTATAATATCTAATACAATGTAAATGCTATGAAATAGTGATTATACTATGTTATTTTATTTGTATTTTTTTTTTTACTTTTGTATTGCTACTTTTTTTTTTTTTGAGGCAGGATTTTTGTTGCTAAGGCTGGAGTGCAGTGGCACAATCACAGATTAATGCAACCTCCTCCTGCTGGGTTTAAAAAATTCTTCCACCTTGGCCTCCCAAGTAGCTGGGACTACAGGCACGTGCCACCCACCCAGCTAATTTTTTTTATTATTTTTTTCTTTTGTAGAGACGGGTCTTGTTATTTTGCCCAGGCTGGTCTTGAACTCTTGGCCTCAAGAGATTTCTCAAAGTGTTGGCATTACACGCATGAGCACAGTGCCCAGCCTTGTATTGTTACTTTTCATCAGTTTTTTTTTCCCAAATATTTTTGATCTTCAGTTGGTTAATCCTCAGATGCGAAACCACAGATGTGGAGCTCAACTGTTCTCAGAACTAAGAGAATTATTAAATTTGGGGGTGAGGATGGGTAAAAGTGTGAGATTTTTATAAGATGACCTTTTGTAATATTAGTATGGTGCTACCTGATGCCATAAGAAGACTCGATTCTTCACTCACTTTTCTCAATTTACTCTGAAAACTTAATCCATGCAGCACATTATGCTGTCGTTTGTCCTTTGCTGGGTGAAGTATAAGTCATAATCATAAACGCAGACTCCACAGGGACCTTTGGGTCATTCTCAGTTATAACTGTTCAACCAGATGATCTAGAATATACTTATTTTTGCTTATATTAAAATTCTAGGTCATTTTGCAAATGAAACTGCAAAATATAAGTTTTCATTAATAAATATACAAAATTATCCCCACAGACACTTAGATCTGCACCTCTTCTCATTAAAACAGTAGAACAAAAGCAAGTAAAAGTGATATTAAGAGGATAACTTGAATTATTTTAATGTACAGTTAATGTATTAATGTGAATGATTTGCTACATTTGTTTCAGTAACAATTATTAGTTACATAAAAGACATAACTCCCCTTTGTCACCAGCTTGGGATGCAAAGATATAGACAGGCTCCAACCTTATTCCTAAATCAAACAGCCCTCCTCCACCCCCATCACTTTTCAGTTATGCCATAGAGATTTACCAAGGACCCAGGAATGTCCCCACAGTGGATGTTTAGGCAAGATGCTGCACTCATATCCATGTGGTGGGGTGCCCTGACCTGGTCATCAGCTCCAAGGTGAGGTACTAGGTGAGTCCAGTCTCTGCTTTCAATAACTCTTTGACACCCCACAATCAATGCTCAGACCTTAGAAACCCAGGACCTCTACCTTCTTTGGAAGGATAGATGTATTGGGGCACATAGAACAGGAATACCTTGCCACCATCGCTGGTAATTAACCTACCACCCAAGAACAGAAAAGTGGGTGTCTTAGTCCATTTGGGCTGCTATAATAGAATAACATAGTCTGGGTGGCTTATAAGCAATAGAGATGTATCCCTTATCATCCTGAAGGCTGTGAACTCCAAGATCAAGACGTAGGCAGACTTGGTGTCTGGGAAGGGCCCACTTCCTCGGGCACAGACAGTCATTTTTTCACTGTGTCCTCACATGCTGGAAGTAAGGAGGGAACTGTCTGGGGTCTGTTTTGTAAGGGCACTCATTTCATTTACAGGGGCTTGACTCTTATGACCTAATCACGTCCCAAAGGCACCACCTCCAAATACTATCACACTGGTGACGAAGTTTCATCATATGAATTGGGGTGGGGAAGAAAACAGAAACATTCACTCCTTAACAAGGGGCTTCTTGATAAAGCATAAAATAAGGAAATTCATTGGTAAAGTTTATTTGATGACACTTACACTCTGAATTAATACATTTTTAGCAGCACATCTCATAGCTGGTAGCAAAACAATGATGTTATGATAATGTATATTTTTTAAGAAACATTGCCCAAATATATGTTTACATTTACTTGGTGGATTTCAAGAAAAACTTAAAAGTATGGTTGTTATGGACTGAAGCTCCGTATCCCCTCGAAATTCTTATGTTAGAGCCCTAGCCCTCCATGTGATGATATTTGAAGATGGAGCCTTAGGAGAGTAACTAGAGTTAGATTAGGTCATGAGAGTGGGGTCCTTGTGATGGGATTAGCATCCTTCTAAGAAGAGAGAGACCAGAGGGTGTGCACTTTCTCTCTCTCTCCTTCCCTCCCTCCCTCTCCCCCTCCCCCTCACCATCCACTCCTCTTTTCCCTCCCTCTGCATCTCTCTTCCAACATGTGAGGACCCCAACATGTGAGGACTCAGGGAGAAAGCAACCATCTACAAGCCAGGAAGAGGGCCATCAATAGGAACAGAATTGGCCTGCACCTTGACCTTGGACCCCCAGCCTCCAATACTGTGAGAAGCAAATGTTGTTTAAGCCACCTAGTCCATGGTATTTTGTTAGGGCAGCCTAAGTAGCCTAAGACATCAGTACTTAAATGTAGTCATAAATCTGCATTGCCAACAAAAGGAACACTACAAACCTTCATTATAGCAATTCCACTTCTAAGTCTTTAGCCAAAAGAAAAAAAAACATGTCCACAAAAAGATTCGTACAGAGCTTCCAGTTTCCAGTCCAACATGTAAAGAACTTGGCAGGTGTCACTCCATCAACAAGTAAGGAGCTGAACAGTCTAAAAATCAGCACCTATTCTTAGATCTATCAGAGAAGTGAAGTCTCAAGGCAAACTGCTGCTCCAAAAATTAAAGAGAGAGATAGGCAGATATAGAGAATGACAACTTATCAGAGCAAAAGCCTCTGTGGGAACCACTGCTGGAGTAGGAAAACCTGAACTGTAATTGATGAGTTGCTGGGGGCTCAGTGTGGGCAGCTCTGAGAGTTAAGACCTCGGGGTGGGGGAGCCGCCATGGGGAAGAACCCACATTTTCTGACTTACCTCTAAGAACTCTAGTAAAATCTCACAGTATAGACACCTTCCTTCTTCTGGCTGCAGGAGGATAAAAGCAATCATTTTGAAATAAGTCAGAGCATTTTGTTCTTAATAAGACCTGCCCTCAGGAGAAATTATTTTACCAAAGCCTAACCTCTTGGGGTTTTATCAGAGCCTAATTAAACTATGGCAAGGGAAATACCCAACTCTCCAAACCCTCTAGATATCATGTCTCATCTAAGGAAGTAAAAAAATATAAGAAGCATTTCTGAGGTTTATAGTCCATGGACAGAAGCTCACTGGAAGACTCAGACCTAATCATGGGACTATGGAAAGCTTCCCCCATGCCCTGCCCCTTACCACCACATTGCTAAAGGTCTATTTACTCAATTCCTTTTACCTAGTACATCCTACTCTGCTTTTAACAAAAAAATTACAAGCATACTAAAATGCCAAAAAAGCACAGTTTGAAGAAAATGAGAAAGTACCAAAAGCAGAATCGGATATGGCAAGAATCTTACAAATATCAGGCCAGGACTTTAAATTAACTATAAGTAATGTGGTAAGTAATCTAATGGAAAAAGTGGGCAACATGAAAAAAATCAATGAATGATGTAAGGAGAGAGACAGAAGTTCTACAAAAGAATAAAAAAAAATGCTAGCTAGAGATTTTAAAACTTTATAGTAGAAATGAAGGATGCTTTGGATGTGCTCACTAGTAGACTAGACATAGCTGAGAAGAGAACCACTGAGCTTGAGGATGTGTCAATAGAAACTTCTGAAACTGAAAAGCAGAAATAAACTAAAACAAAACAAAACAGAAAAGAATATCCAAGAACTATGGGACAGTTTTAAGAAGTGTAACATATAAGTAATGAGAATACCAAAGAAGAATGAGAAAGGAAAAAAAGAAATGTCTGAAGGAATAATGACTACAGATTTCTCCCAAATTAATGTCAAACAAAGATCCAGCAAGCTCAAAAAAACACCAAGCAGGATAAATCCCCCCCAAAAAAGAAAAGAAAACTGACAAAACAAAATTGTTCCTAGGCACATCATATTCAAACTGCAGAAAATCGAAGACAAAGAAAAAATCTTGAAGTAAGCCAGAGAGCGCTGGTAGGGGAAAAACCCTTAACAGTAGAAGAGCAAAGATAAAAATTACAACTGGCTTCTCCTCAGAACCCAAGGAAGCAAGAAGAAAATGGAGTGAAGTAAAACGAGAGGGAAAAAGACACCAACCTAGAACTCTGTCCTGCAAAATTATCCTTCAAAAGTGAAGGAGCCAGGTGTGGCCCCTGTAGTCTCAGCTATTCAGGAGACTAAGGTGGGAGGATCACGTGATGCCAGGAGTTCGAGGCCAGCCTAAGCAACATAGTGAGACCACTGTGTCTTTAAAAAAAACAAAACAAAAAAACGGGGGAGGGGCGGTGGGGGAGTGGGAACAAAGAGAAAATAGGCTTCCACAATTCACAAAAAAATTTTATCAACCTTATTAAAAATAGCCAAAACCTGGAAACAACCCAAATGTCTAAGACAGGAGATGAATGGTGGTATGTTTATATAACGGGATACTGTTTGACAATTAAAAAAAAAAAAAAAAAAACCAGCAACCTACTAATACATACACCAGGATAGATAAATCTCAAAAAAGTTTTTTTGTTGTTTTTGTTTTTTGAGACAGAGTCTTGCTCTGTCTTCTAGGCTGGAGTGCAGTTGCTCGCTGCAACCACCGCCTCTGGGGTTCAAGCGATTCTCATGTCTCAGCCACCCAAGTAGCAGGGACTACTGGCACGTGCTACCATGCCTAGCTAATTTTTGTATTTTTAGTAGAGATGAGTTTTTGCCATGTTGGCCAGGCTGGACTTGAACTCCTGGCCTAAAGTGATCTGCCTGCCTTGGCCTCCCAAGGTGCAGGCATGAGCTACCACACCCAGCCTGGATCTCAAAAACTTTTGTTAAACCAATGAGGCCAAACCCAAAAGTGTACATATAGTATGATGCACTTTACATGAAATACAAAAACAAATAAATCTAATCTATAATAATAGAATCAATTTTGGCTGTGATATGGAATGGAGTAAAATTGACTGGAAAGAAACACAAAGGACTTTCTACACAATGAGAAATAATATCTTGCTTTGGGTAACAGTTACAGGAATGCACATAATTGTAAAGTTCATCATATGAAATACTTAAGATCTGAGCATTTCATTGTATGTTAATTATAACTCAATTAAAAATGTATTTACATGTAAGCAATTTTAAAACAAAATTGTATCATACCTGCATCATTTTAAAATAGAGCTAGGCAACATAAAGACTGGCCAGAACGCTGACCTTGAATTGACTTTTTTCTGGTCTTAACTCCAGCTGCAAAGCACTTCAAATGGCTCACCTTATAAAAAGGGAGGAAACACAATGTTATACCCCACCTGATTACTTTGAGCCTAGTGTCTCCATCTAGTTTCCAAGAACTATAGTGATAATAATAATAATAATTAATGTTTATTTAATGTTTATTATGTGCTAGGCATTGTACCAAGTATTTTGTATATATTATCTCATTTCATCTTTACAACAGTTCTTTAATTCCATTATTTTCATCATATTACAATAATAATATTGAAGCTTAGAATGGTTGAAGAGCATAGGCATTAGAAGGAAAGTTCCTCTTGAGTTCATGTCCTGTGTAGGGACATGGATGAAGCTGGAAACCATCATTCTCAGCAAACTATCGCAAGGACAGAAAACCAAACACTGCATGTTCTCGCTCATAGGTAGGAACTGAACAATGAGAACACTTGGACACAGGGTAGGGAACATCACACACTGGGGCCTGTGGTGGGGTGGGAGAAGCGGGAAGGGATAGCATTAGGAGATATACCTAATGTAAATGATGAGTTAATGGGTGCAGCACACCAACATGGCACATGTATACATATGTAACAAACCTGCACGTTGTGCACATGTACCCTAGAACTTAAAGTGTAATGACAAAAAAAGGAAAGTTCCTCAACATAATAAAGACCACTTCTGCAAAAACCTCAGCTGACATTGTAATCAATTTTTCCACTAAGATATGGCACAAGACAAAGATATACACTTTCATTACTTCTGTTTAACAGAGTACTGTAAGTACTAGCAAGAGCAATCAGACAAAAAACAAGAAAGAAAGAAAGAAAGAAAGAAAGAAAGAAAGAAAGAAAGAAAGAAAGAAAGAAAGGAAGGAAGGAAGGAAGGAAGGAAGGAAGGA
>NW_016803625.1:414580-429275 GCF_001698545.2 Rhinopithecus bieti | reverse complement strand
TTGTATCACACCAAAAGCTCAGGACACAAAAGCAAAAATAAATAAATGAGACTACATAAAACTAAAAGCTTCTGCACAACAAAGGGAACAGTCAGCAAAATGAAATGGCAGCCTATGGAATGGGAAAAATATTTGCAAGCAATATATATGATAAGAAGTTAGTATCCAAAATGTATACAGCTCAATCGTGGAAAAACAAATAACCTCTTAGGCCAGGTTTGGTGGCTCATGCCTGTAATCCCAACATTTTGGGAGGCCAAACAGGGGAGGATCACCTGAGGCCAGGGGTTTGAGACACTCCTAGGCAACATAGAAAGACCCTGTCTCTCCAAAAAAAAATTGTAAAAAGCTGGGCATGGTGGTGTGAGCCTGCAGTCCCAGCCACTAGGGAGGCTGAGCTGGGAGAACCATTTGGGCCCAGGAAATCAAGGCTGCAGTGAGCCAAGATCACATCACCATACTCCAGCCTGGATGACAGAGTGAGATTCTGTCTCTTAATTAAAATAAATAAGTTGATTAAAAAATGGACAAGGGACTTGAAGAGACATTTCTCCAAAGAAGATATAGAAATGGCCAACAGGTACAGGAAAAGGTGTTCAACATCATTAATTATCAAGGAAATGCAAATCAAATGATTATGAGACACTATGTGACATCTGTTAGGATGGCTATTATCAAAAAGTCAAAAGAGGGGAGAAAGAAGGAGAAGAAAAAAAGTCAAAAGATAACAAAAGTTGACTAGGGTGTGGAGAAAAGGGAACTCTTGTACTCTGTTGGTAGGAAAGTAGATTGGTACACCCATTATGAAAGCAGTATGGAGGTTTCTAAAGAAATTAAAAACAGAATTATCATATGACCCAGCAATCTCTCTTCTGCACATATACTCAAAGGAAATGAAATCACTACCTTGTAAAGATATCTGCACACTCCCTTGTTCATTGCAGCATTATTCACAATAACCAAGTTATAGAAACAACCTAGGTGTACATTGACGAACAAATGGATAAACGGTGGTACATATGTCAACGGAATATTATACAGCCCAAAAAAAGGAATGAAATATTGCCATTTATCACAACATGGATAGGCTTGGAGGACATTATTCTAAGTGAAATAAGCTAGACACAGAAAGAAAAATATAGCATGATTTCACTAATATGTGAAATCTAAAAAAAAAAAATCAAATATACAAAGAAAACAAAACAGTAGTTACCCCTGTGAGGGTGGAGAGAGAATTGGAGATAGAGATAAGAGAATGTAGAGTAGCAGATATGTAGGATGAACAAGTCTAGAGATCCAAGGTAAAACATGAGGACTATAGTTAATAAAATTGTACTGTATACGGGATTCATGCTAAGTGAGTAGACTTAGCTACTCCTCACTCACACACACACACATACACATACACAAATGGGTAACAATGTAAGGCGATGGATATGCCAATTTGCTTTACTATAGTAACCATTTCACTGTCTATATGTATCCCATAATATCATGTTGTATACCTTGATTATACACAATAAAAACTATCACAAAAAAAAAGAAAAAAAGAAAGACTGAACTATAACTAAAGTTTGAAACAAAGCCAGGCCTCAACTCCAAAGTCTATGCTTTTAACCATTACACTGTATGGTCTATTCAAAACTATTCCTGTTAATGAGACTTGGAAACTAGTAAGTTATCTGTTTTATGATGGTGGTATGGAAGAAAGAAAAAAATCAGAGAAGACATAGGGAACAGTAGCTTATGAAGGTAAAAGTTGTTACTTATAATCCTAGATCTATTACTAGTTCAATATGTCATCTTGGCTTGATAACATTATGAATAAAGTGAAGAGAAATGGACAGACCAGATCCAGGTTTTCCCCCATTAGACTGGAGTATACTAATGGGCTTCAAGAGATCTGAAAACACTAAGATTCTGTGATTCTGGGTATGTATTTTGAACACACCAGAGCGTATGCATTTTTCTGGGAAAAATATCCATTACTTCAGATTCTCAAGTAGGTCTGTAATCCCAACATTTTTAAATAATCTCTAAGATCCCTTTAAATTTCAAAAGTATGTGCATCTTTCATTTTGAATCATAGATCTCTATCTTAATTTCCATCCATTATAAGAGACTGTATTCATTCCAAAATGCATAACATTTGAAGGGAAAACAACAGAAATACATATAGTCACTGTGCCAGTTTGTTAAAACTAGAAAATCTGAATTTTTGGTAATTTTAAGCAACTTTTATAGACTAAGTAAACATGAAATTTGTTGGAGGAAATGTTTGCTATGTCCTGAAGAGAAATGTCCTGTTAAGTATTTTTTAGTTAAGTGGCAATGACAAAAACCTTTGCATATTTTCAGAGAAGTCCTGAAATTGGTAAGTAATCCAAAGGTAATACTTAGGGGTGGATTTATGAAACATAAGCATTCCCTAGGGATTCTAAGAAAGACCTGGGGAGGATATTAGACTTTCATTAATTACACATAATGGGACTTGGTTGTGTTCGCTGTGTCTTCAAAGAGGAGGAGTCTCACTTAAAGGGCAGAAATATGAGAAAAAACAAGCAGTGACATGCTGATAAATGTTTAACAACTCGGTCTCCGGGAACAAAATGAAAAGCTCTGACTTGTACTGTTTGCTGATTTCTAAAATACTTCTTGGATTAGTAAGAGTAAAAATGAACTTAGACTAAAAAACAAAAGACAGCTCTGCTATTAATCAGACTGAAAGGACAAACACATAAAGTTGGCTACAAAGTTAACAGGACATATGGTTTCTCCCAGGGTTATGTGGCTATGAGACGTCATCATGACCCTCACTATGAGTGATTACTGCTCCCTTACCAATGCCACTTCCCAATGCCCTTTGCTGTTCCTGTTGGACACCTAATTGCTAAACCTTCTTACCCTCATGACAGTAAGAAATCCCTAGTTAATCCCCACTACTAATCCTGTCACCAACCCAGAATAGATTTCCCATTCCCTTAGATCCTCCTCAGACTCCTCCAGCAGGAACTCAACACTTACAAAGCACAGGTGACCTTACACAGTTCCTGCACGTGCTCTCCTTGGCTATGACTCAGTCAATAAATCTGATTTTGTCAGACTAAAGGCTGGAAGTCTTTGGCTGGTTAGGCTTTAACATTTCCATGGTGTTAAAACTCCCACCAAGGCTGCTTATAAGTTAAGAACATGATGTCCCTGAATACAGATTTGGGAAGAGAGGAACACAATCAACTTAGGTACAAGCTGGCCCTAACACACCACTGCCCGGATTATACTCAGCAGTCACAGAGGAGATAATGTTTTAATCTCTGTCATACAGATAAGGAAACCTAGATTCAGAGCGTTTACATAAATTGTTTAAGATCACGAAGCTAGTGTCAGAGTCACCGTTTAAATCTGTGTCTTTCTGATTCACAATGCCATGATCTTTAACACCGCACTGTGTAATATGTTATAACATTACCATCCCTTATAATAATATCATGGGTGTAGACCTTTTAAATACTACATTCCATTCCTTGTACAGAGTGCATTTTGTTAGACTTTTGTACCTTCTATATACTATGTAACATTGGGTGAAAGACTTATCATCTTTAAGCTTCAACTTCCTCATCTATAAATTGGGAGGGAACAAATATAATGCCAAATCCATAGGGTAGTTGAGTAGATTTTAAAAATTAATGAATGTAAACTATTTAGCATATAGTACTTAATAAATGTTAGCTATTAAAAGTATAATGCTTTACATGTAAAGTGCTGAACAAATATTTGTCATTTTTATGGACATTCAATGTAATAACTTTCTATAATTATCATTCAAGTCATTTTTGGTACAGATGAGATGGTTTTAAAAATACTTTTGTAATCCCGCTTCCATTATCTGTTGCTGCTTTACAAATTAAAACTTACTGGTTTAAAAGCACAATGCTGTATTATTTTTCACATTTCTCTGTGTTCACTGGGTTGTTCTGTTCCATGTATTGATAACTGAGGTCTCTCACATGACTACACTCAACTGGAAACTTGGCTGGGGCACTTTGGTTTTCGTTCAAGTAGTCTCTCTCTTCATGTGGTGTCTCACCCTTGGGGACCTATATTAGTCTGTTCTCACACTGCTATAAAGAACTACATGAGACTGGCTAGTTTATAAAGAAAAGAGATTTAATCGACTCACAGTTTCACAGGCTGTACAGGAATCATGGCTGGGGAGGCCTCAAAAAACTTATAATCATGACAGAATATGAAGGAGAAGCAAGCACATCTTCACATGGCAACAGGAGAGACAGAGCATGTGCAAAGGCGGAAGTGCTACACACTTTCAAACAACCAGATCTCTTGAGAACTTACTCACTGTCAGAAGAACAGCAAGGGGAAACTGCCCCCATGATTCAATCACCTTCCATCAGGTCCCTTGGCCAACACAAGGGGGATTACAATTCGACATGAGATTTGAGTGAGGACGTGCAGGGATATTCCACATGGTGTTTCTCTTTAGTGATATAGCCTGTACTTTCTTACAGTACAATATCTGGGTTCCAAGATGGAGTTTTCTAAGACGACTTGAATGTGAAAGCCCTCAACAAGCCTTGCTTGTGTCACACTGGCTGATGTCCACTGATAACCACAGCAAGTTACTTGACCAAACCCAGAGTCCTTGTGGAAGGGGGCTATATAAGGACATTAGTGTCGAGAGGAACAGTTTGGAAAGAGGGAAATCAAAGCACCGGGCTGCCACAGATTCCTATATAAATTTATGTATAAGCCTTTTTCAGAATCAATAAGAAGATGCCAAAGAACTGATTTTAACTGGAAGAGTCTTTAGTCCTGTGAATAATGAAAGCGGAATTGAAACTGACTTAATGTTCCTTTCAATCTGATTCTCTGTGTCAGATGTGCATGGCCCTATTATAGAATGAGAATTTAGAAATAATAGCAAAGTCATTTCAAAGAGCTAAGGAAGAGAGAATAAATCATGACCTCATAAGTACCACTCCATTCTACCACTTAATGTACTAAAGAAGGTGTCATAGATTATGATAATCATTCATATAATAACACACACATAACATCACCATCATTAGGGGTGCCATTATAACCATTACATTTTTATTAACATTTTCTTCCTGAAATTTCCATTTGAAAGCCAACGGCAATTTTCTTTTGAAATAATTTCTAACTACAAATGGCTTCACTACGTATTTTGTTCTAAAGTCAACCTCCCCTGACAAAACCTGTTTAACTTTTTTCTTGTTCCTTTCCTGTGCCCTTCTAGGACAAAAAACAAAAAGACATTCTTTAAAGGGAGAACTAGTTTTGTATGTCTGTCATAATGATACACAAGATTCAATTACACTGCTCTGAAATATTCATTGCAAATGTGTGATTTAAAGATATTTCATTTCTATTCATGAGTAGTTCCCATACTCACAGTATAAATATTTACAGTTAATTACAGAAAATTTCACACAATAATTCCAGTAGCAGGAATATATATTATTAAATGAGTCTTTAAAAAATTATCTTGAAGTGCGAAAAGAGACGGGTGTGATGTATCTACAGTAGCCAGTGCTGAAGCTTTGGGATCTCTCATTTACCCAGGTCCTTTCCAAGGCCACATTCACATAATCATATGCTTTTGTAAATTTACCAAGATACTTTCTCTTAGGATGACCTCTGTCTCTTTCCACTGTGAGTTTCCTCCCACTGCCTGTCTCCTCAGGTAGAGTGATATTGACGTGGCCGTGGCATTTTTAGGATCTGCTTAAGGCTACATTTAAGGTCATGTGGTATATATTTATGTGGTTTGCAGCTGCTTCAATATATAGTTAAGTTACTGCCAGTCATACAGAAAAGGCTTTCAAAAATACATCTTTCCTGTAAACACTGCACACATTCATACAATGTGGTCACATAAAGGCTCAGACCAGAGGGCCTGTCTCCATGTGAATGTATCTTACAGTATCTGGCATGGAAGTTGATATGGTTTGGATCTGTGGCCCTGCCCAAATTCATGTGGAATTGTAACTCCCAGTGTTAGAGGTGGGGCCTGGAGGGAGGTGGTTGGATCGGGGGGCGGATTTCCCCCTTTGGTGCTGTTCTCGTGATAGAGTTCTCACAAGATCTTGTTGTTAAAAAGTGTATAGCAACTCCCCACTCTTTCTCTCTTCCTCCTGCTTTTCTTTATTAATTACCCAGTCTCAGGTATTTTTTTCTAGCAATGGAGATTGGACTAATGCAGAAGTTTATTGGTAATGGAGGAGAAACATAGTTTGAAATGTATGAACTAAATTGCCTTTCTATTCTGAAGGGGCAACCAAAATACACACCAAAACTGGAGGAGGAGAGAGTAATAAACATCTATCAGGCAATTAAAAGTGTATATTAATTATACATATTAATATATACTAAGTATATATATTAATTAAAAGTATACATTTCCTTTCTGGATTTTGTTGCGTTTACAGTATTTTCCAGCTTTTAAAATTTTGTAAATTGTTATGATTCTTTTTCTCAATCTATGTAAATATTCACTTCATACCTAATTTCATATTAGTACTTTTGTATTAACTTCTTGAAGAAAGGTCCCCAAACTGTGCAGGCAAAACCTGAATCTGCTTCCCACGGTAACTAACCCCTGATACTGTGAAATATTCTCTTACTTGAGGGGTGAGTTTTGAGCCATAATAAGACCATGTTGAGTAAATTCTCTTCTCGTTTTGGGGTTTCCATTTTTCTTCTCTTTACTCATGAAGACTGATTTCTGCAAGTATGAAATGTGACTTTAGTCTCATACTTTTATATTAAACTCTAACCTGTAAGAATAGTGATGAATATTGGCCAGAGGTAGATCATTAATCATACTTGACTGATTGTACTAGCCAGGGCTCTCCAGAGAAAGAGAACAAATAGGAAATATATATATGGAAAGAGAGATTTATTTTAAGGAATTGGCTCATGCAATTGTATAGGCTGGCAAGTCCCAAATCTGCAGGGTATGCTAGCAGGCTGGGCACCAAGAAGAGTTGGTGTTGCAGCTCAAATCTGAAGGCAGGTGGCAGGCAGAACTTCCTCTTCCTCATGGAATGTAATTAGTCGATAAAATTTTTGATGCTAAAGAATTTGTTCTGTAAACTTAAACTAATTTTTAGTATCAGTTAGAATTCACTAGATGATAAAATGAATATCAATAAATGAATAGTAATGAAAATTAAAGAACTTATTTATTTTATCTTCTGGTGGGTATTAGCTGTCACTAATTTTTACGCAAGCATTCTCCTCTCTTGAAAGGCATATCCTTCACTGTAAATTAATACATCAATATTCTCATTATCCATCATATTGCCCAAAGAATAAGTTTCTGGTAGCCATATTGGCTCAAAGCGCACTAACAAATTGAGTTTCTATATCTGACATTTTAGGTTGTTTGTTTGATTTTGAGATGGAGTTTTGCTCTTGTTGCCCAGGCTGGAGTGCAATGGCATGATCTTGGCTCACTGCAACCTCCGCCTCCCAAGTTCAAGCAATTCTCCTGCCTCAGCCTCCCAAGTGCCACCATGCCCAGCTAACTTCATATTTTTAGTAGAGATGGGGGGTTACTCCATGTTGGTCAGGCTGGTCTCAAACTCCCAACCTCAGGTGATCCGCCCACCTCAGCCTCCCAAAGTGCTGGGATTACAGGCGCGAGCCACTGCGCCCGGCTAACATTTTAGTATTAACCCTGAGCTTTGACATCTCCACCAAAGCATCACCATCACACAAGACCATGCAGAAACAGTCAGCCTTCCAACTTATCCTCATCACTCATTCTAGAAATGCAATGTGGATTTTGTGTTTATCCAATTGTAAGTTATTCAAATACATGGACTATGACTTCCACTTCTTGTGTATCCTCCACAACACCTATCACATTATTGACATGTCAGAGACAACTTAGTAGATGTTTGTGGTATTGTTATTTCTGCCATGGTATCCTCCAATGTTAGAAGGTCTACCAGTCTTCACCCAACTACCACCACCCACATGTGGTGGTGACTTTCCAGCACCAATCCTAGCTGCTAAACTCTTGATCAAAACCAAGGAGTAATTGGAGACTAATGTTTTGTTTTGTCCCTAAACCTCAACCCCCTCAACCCTGCACTTGTTCCCCTCAGTGTGTACATTTGCTCTCCTAACTCTGAACTACTGAAAAAGAAGCAACAGAAAATGACACCCTTACTCACCTCTTTTCTGGCAGCTAAATTTCTAGAAACTCAAAGTGCACTGTCTGAAAGCCAGAACATCTGCATCAACAGCATTAGTAATGCTAACTACTTTTATTAGAGGCTTCATTTATTTCAGGCATTGTACTAAGCACTTTACAAGGATCACCTTGTTTATTCTTCTTAATACACCTATGAAGTATGTTCTGTAGCTTGGGGACTGTTTTCCATAAATCCCACATTGGATCTGTTATGGAAAAGAGAACTAGGATTCCTAACGAGGCCTGGCAGTAGGGATGAGAAAGAAACAGCAGTCATGATGACTAAACCCCAGGCAGTCAAGAGAATGTCCCTAGGAGAGATAGATGATGACATCCAGGATCAAATACTCTTTGCCTCCTTACTTTAGGGCTGTTCAAGGAAGAGGGAAGATTTTGTGTATACGGGCCTAGTGAACCTGAATTAACTGAGATTGCTTTCCTTAATAGATAAATTAGACATTTATAATAGAAATTAACTCCAGTTATGGAAAAATAAACCTGTATTTCTTGCACAACTCTATTTGTGGACTCACATAATAATATCACCCTTCTGCTTCTGGAAAAAATAAAAAATACAAAGTCCTGAGATTCTGACATTAACATGCCCGTCCATGATCATACAGCTATTTATTGATGGTGTCCAGATTTAAAGGTCTAAATCCAATCTTCCAGAAAGTATGCCCTTTCTGTGTATCTTCGGGTCATCAATGAAAGGTGAAAATGTATTTGGCTCATAGCACTGTTTGATAAAAATCTAATTCAAAATACATACATAATTTTAAGTTTTCTAGCAGTCACAATTTAAAAGTAAAAGAAACAGGCAAAATAATTTTCATAACATATTTCTTTTAATAATAGGTATATAAAATATTACCAATTTAACATGTAATCAATATTTTTAAACTTTTAATAAACTATTTCACATTCTTTTTTAATATAAAGTCTTCAAAATCTGGTGTGCATTTTATACTGACACTACATCTCAGTTCAGCTTAGCCACATTACAAGTGCTCAATAGCCATGTGTGGCCAGTGGCTACTGTATTGGTCAGTGCTGGCTTAAGTGAAAGAGTAAAGTGATGATACAAAGTCACTTTATGGTCCCCACTCATGTTGTCCCCATATACTCATTCCACAGTGTGCAGCAGGAAGCACAGCCTTCCTGTCTTTCTCAGAACTTAACCTTTCTTTGAAAGAAAGCTAAGATTTTTCAGGAGTCGAACTTAACATTTTCTTCCAGTAAGACAACTTTCATTTTAAAAACTTCTCTCATTTTAGTTAACAGCTTTATTGAGGAATAATTGACATACAAAAACTTACTTTTATATAGGGAGAAAAGTTTTATTTTGCCTTAGTAACTGTCCTTGGTTTTATTGATGAACTCAGTTAAGTCTTGCCACCTATAAGGCAGGTACCACTAGTGTTATTTATCCAATGTCCTAACATCAGGAAATTGAGGCTCAGACTATTGAGAGAACTCGTTCCAGGCAATTCAGCTAGAAAGTTGGGGCATCTGAGTTCAAAACTAAATAGGCTGCCTCCACTTCGCAATACTGTAAATATCAGGAGAATCTGTTTTCGTATCTTTGGGCCATAAAATATGAGAAGCAGAGATGGGGAGGTGGGAGCATTTTAATATAATTACCTTGCAAAATAGAAGAAACAAAAATGTCTTTATGCAAATTTCTAGCTAAGCAGTCAAATTAGCATACCTTGTTATGCTTTCTATTGTTTTATGTAATAATCTGGCAATTTGGCAATTGCATAAAAGGATATGTACCGATGATTCTAATAATAAATAATGCCTTTAGGTAACGCCTATTTACTTATATATGCATTTGTTTGGCCATTAGGTGTCTTATAACTTTAGTATTTGTAAACGATGAGCTTAATAATAATTTGGCATGTTTGCTGAACACATCACAAAGTGGGAGTATTTTATAAAACAGAATAGTGTGAGATTTTTAGTATTATGCTCTCACGATACATTCAAGCTCTTTTGAAACTATACTGAAAGTTTTCATGGATGTACTCTCCCCAAAAGAGCAATTTCTGGAATATTTTAGAAATATGAGGGCTGCCAATATTTTTCCTCTAAAGATGTTCCTTCCCTCCTCATAACCTGGTCACCACTTTCCACTATTGCCTTTGTCACCATTAACTAATATGGAGAGAATCCCACACAAACCTAAGTTGCATTCTTCCTAGATGCAGACGTGCCTGAGCATTTCTGGAGAATGGATGAATCAGAGCCACAAGAAATCAGTTTGAGAAAATTAAAAATAGCCTTAGAGCAAAGAAAGAGAAGTGAAGTTTGCTGTTTCATCTAATAAAACTGCCCTGAGTAAAAGAGTGCGAGGAGTGATATAAAGCGAGTGTGTCTCATCTCGTTCTATGACTTCCTCTATTCCTCATAGGCTCTCTCTTCCTTCCGTCTCTCTGGGAACCCGAGGGGAGGAGCCTTTGGCAGAAATATATGACAGCTGCCTAGCTCAAAGGTCTGAGAGATACTGAGCACACAAAACAGCACTACTTTTGAACTTTGGAAGACTATAGAACAAGAGTGGAATTTTTTTCCCATTTGGAAATGAAGCCAATACAGATCTAAGAAGTCAAAAACCTTGGTGAAGCCTTGACATACCTAGAGCACTAGCACATCAGCAGTGACCAAGACATCTCTCGACACAGAGCATTGCCCCAGTGACCTCAGCTGGCCTTAACAAGGCAGGAGCAGCCACCTCAGGGCAACACATTCATGAGACACCTACATATACACAAACAAGCAACACATGGCAGCCTGCATCTCCTAGAGTCCAGCTAAAGAAAGGAAGTGTTTGTGTGGTGGCCAAGAAAACTGTTTGAACACCTATGGGAATTTACAGGAACTCCCAGAAATAGTTGAGATAGGGACACCTGGAAGCGGCTGGAGATCTCACAAAGGCAGGTACACAGTCAAAGAAATAATTTACATGACCACTGCTATGAGCCTAATTTTTTTCCTAGCTTTGTGTGGTCTGGGCGTGGGTTATACGTTGACTCATTAAGCCCTATTATGACATTAGCACTGTGCTAATCCCTCTACTGTTACTCAGACTCCAGCTCATCTTAAATGCTCATTGATGCTCAATTAATCTTTCCTGACCACAAGAAGGAAAATTAATGTGTCAGTGGAGGACAGGATGAGGAGGATGGGCCAAAGGAAAACACTGTTGTAGGGAGACGCTAGGAAAGGAGCGGCAGTAGGATGGGTTATGGAATTGTGTTGGAGGACCCATCCTGCAGTGGCAGACCGCCGGGGCTCCAGTGATCACGGTGAGTCTTGACCCTGGAGCTAGGAAAACAAATGCTGAATGGAAGCCTCCCCGTTAGTCAAGTCCTAAATTGAGAAGGAAGGAAGCAGAGATGATTGGTATTCTTGCAATTAATTATTATCAATACAAGTTAGAACCAACAATCCCATCTAACAAATCAAAAATGTAGTAGGAATTTCATTGCTTTATCGGGAGTGTTTTTTTTTTTAAATGTCTTATGCTTGCTTTAATAGAAATTTCTCTCAGTTCCCCAATTCTGTAATGAGCAAAAAATGTCACACTATTTCAGAAATTCAAATTATTTTGCGTAAATAAATAGGAAAATGATTCGTTTTTTCAAACTTCCCTAAACAAGGGAGCTGCCAAAAACAGTAGGAGCATTTGTCCACAAGAGGGCGCCAGAAGCTGACGGTTTCTGAGTTTGATGACAAAGTTAAAGGAGGAAAACACCAAGTAAAAGCGATAGGTAGATGTATCTGGTTCACATGCTTGCCTTATGCTAATGCTTACATGGTATTGAATTCCCTTTAGAGATTCAGGATGTTAAATATGTAAATAGCAACCTCTGAGCAAGGGAGATAGTGGTATCATTCTGTTGAAATTGCCTTGCGACAGTGGGGTTTTTAAAAATGAATTAATTTTAATAGGTTTTCCTCCACTTAAAGGGGAACTGGAAATGGCATTTCAATCATTAGAATCATTGATACATGTCTTTTTATGCAATTGCCAAATTGTTACATAAAACAATAGAAAGCATAACAAGATACCTACCGAAGTATATCATTGTTAATTTGCTAAGCAATGCCAATTGTAAGGATTTGGATTTGAAATGAAGCTGCAATGCAGAATACAAACAGAAGATTTCAGAATACTCTGCTATAAAAAGAGAGAGAAATAACGTTGTTTTTAAAAGGGAGAGGAGACAATATGTGATAGCAAATTACAGTGGAAATAGATTTAATTTTTTTTTTTAAAGAAAAGGTCAATGGTACCGAGGAACTAAGAGCTCAGCTATTTTCAGCAGGAGCATGTGAAACTGATGACTGTATGACAGGTGCACACCATATAATTTTACTCATATTATTCAGTATCTCACAACTGTATTTAGTTACTTTTACATGTAAATAATAACAGTGTTAATGAGTTATATCATTTCATTGTATCTTATATTTCTCCTTTCAGCACTTAAAATTGTAACCCAAACACCACACCCTTTATTTTATTTATTTATTTAACTATCTGTTTGCTTACTTCTAGAGACAGACTCTGACTCCGTCACCCAGGCTGGTCTTGATCTCTTGACCTCACGATGTTGCCCAGGCTGATCTTGATCTCGTGGCCTCAAGTGATCCTCCCACCTCAGCCTTCCAAAGCACTAGGATTACCAGCATAAGCCACCTCACCCAGCCTACACCCTTTATTATGTAAGGGTAGGGTAGTATACCTGATAATCCTAGAGTCTTGTGGGCCAGTCAGGCAGACACACAGAATTTAAAAGAATAAACAAATGGACAGTGGAATCTTGGAGTGGATTCTCTATTTAATTCATCTCTTAGTGTATTAGTTTTCTATTGCCACATAATTAGTTATCTCAATACACAGTGGCTTAAACCAACACAGATTTATTATCTCATAGTTTCTTCGGGTAAGGAATTCAGGAGAATCTTAGCTGGTGTTGCCTTAGGGTTCCCCCATAAGGTTGCAGTCAAGATACCAGCCCAGGCTGTAGTCATCTGAAGGCCTGAATGAGAGGAAAGGATCCACCTCCAAGATTGCTCACTTGGAGGGGGGTCTCAGTTCCTCACCTATGGACCTCTCCACAGAGCTGCTTGAGAGTCTTCACAACATGGCAGCCGTCTTCTCCATGATTAAGTGGTCCAAGGACCACATGTCTTTCATGATCTAGCCTCAAAAGACAAACTCCATCATTTCCACAATATCCTACCGGTTACACAGGTCAGCCCTTTTCAGTGTTGGAGGAGACTATATAAGAACATGAATACCAGGAGGCTAGAATCCTTGAGGGCCATCTTGATGTCTGGTGCCACATCTAGCTCCTCCAGTGTTCAAGATATTTATGGCATCCCCATATGGCCAACATAGATATAGGCAGAAAAATATCTTTGCCGAAGGCCTTTTCTATCTCCTTCCTCCCACAGCCTCTACAACCCTCTTCATATCCTTTTTCTCCCTGCCCTCATCTCCTTCAACCAAACCCCATGAGTCAGTCGTCTAGTCCTTCCTTGTTCAGCTACTTCACATTCCATTGCCAAGTTGTTGCAGAGATTTTCAGTTGCTGAAGGCAGAAGAGAGAAGAGAAAAAAATCTTCATTAAGGTCGGTCTTTTACATTTTCGGTATAAGGCCATTAGCTTCTTCATACTACCAGAATCAACACATATTAGTATATTGTTTGCACTTTATTGTACTAAAGAATACCTGTCTCCTTTTTGAATCAAATTTGCCACAGCCTTGTATTCTGGCTCTCAATAGGAGTCAGTCTTCACATGAGACATGTGGTGGGGAGATGAGGGGAGGGGAGTCAGAAATCCATACTGCTACACAACAATTGCAATCCACAAATTACTTGTAGATTATTCCTTTGGTATAATCTTGTCTAATAAAATATAAGCTTGCAAATGTAAACAGTGACTACTTAGGAGAAGATTAGAGATTCACTGAAGAGGGGGAGTCTTTGAAATGCATTCAAGGAAGAGAATACCATGGTGTCTCCCTTCACCTACACGAGAGGACAGGGGTGTGTTTCCCTAAAAGCAAGCCAAGGAAGGGGGACCCTAAGAGGACCACTCAGATATGAAAGTTTTCTTTTTTTTTTTTTTTTTTTTTTTTTGGAGACGGAGTCTCGCTCTGTCACCCAGGCTGGAGTGCTGTGGCTGGATCTCAGCTCACTGCAAGCTCCGCCTCCCGGGTTCACGCCATTCTCCTGCCTCAGCCTCCCGGGTAGCCGCCACGTCTACCATGTGTTGCTTGTTTGTGTATATGTAGGTGTCTCATGAATGTGTTGCCCTGAGGTGGCTGCTCCTGCCTTGTTAAGGCCAGCTGAGGTCACTGGGGAATGCTCTGTGTCGAGAGATGTCTTGGTCACTGCTGATGTGCTAGTGCTCTAGGTATGTCAAGGCTTCA
>NW_016803625.1:409580-412080 GCF_001698545.2 Rhinopithecus bieti | reverse complement strand
CATTCAATAAATGCTTACGCTTTTATAGCTGCCTTTAGTAGTTTGAAACTGACAAAGTTGTGCTTATCCTTCTGCCATACAGATCAAGAGAATTAACTCACCAATGTGTGGACAAGATTAATTTTAGTCATAAATTTATTAAAATATAAGTCTGGAAGGACCTTGAGAAGTATCTATCTATTCTCCTTTCAAAAGAATGTGTTAAGTCTGACCAATAATGAAAAATAATTGGGCACACAATGTAAATGAAACATAAAGGAAAAATGATTATTGTTTTCAAAGAGTAATTGAATCATGACTTAATAAGAAAAGAAAAAACTAATAGGATATTTGCATGTTTTTTCAAAACTCAGCACTCTGAAAATTTACAACTTTAAAATTTTTCTTATTAACTGATTCATCTTTTTACTTTAATACTGGCAGTAACAATAAATAACTCAAAACAGTCAAAGCTGTAGGATACATGGTAAAATATTCTAACTTCCATAAACCACAATTTAGAGTTTGAAATAAGTTAGACAAAGAACAGTTATTTTTCTTCTGTTCCCAGACATAAATCATTNTTTCAAAGAGTAATTGAATCATGACTTAATAAGAAAAGAAAAAACTAATAGGATATTTGCATGTTTTTTCAAAAACTCACCACTCTGAAAATTTACAACTTTAAAAATTTTTCTTATTAACTGATTCATCTTTTTACTTTAATACTGGCAGTAACAATAAATAACTCAAAACAGTCAAAGCTGTAGGATACATGGTAAAATATTCTAACTTCCATAAACCACAATTTAGAGTTTGAAATAAGTTAGACAAAGAACAGTTATTTTTCTTCTGTTCCCAGACATAAATCATTCTAAAAAAAAAACCAGATTTTCTAAAGACATCTTTTTTTTCTAGCAGGTTTACACATCTAAAACTCTCTCAACAATTATTGAGGAAAAAAATGTCAAAAACATTGATATTTTGTACCAGATTATTTTTACCTATTTTTACTCTGCTCATTATGATGAATCATGAAAATTCTTTCCTCAATATTTTGGATTGACTAAATGACTTTCCTAAGATATTTTACATATAAAAGAGGCCTCAAGAAAAAAAAAAATAAATAACCTGTGTTAGAAAACCTAAGTTGTCTACACAGTCTTGAAAGTTCACTAATCTTGGAAAGGAGGTAACCTCTAGATGAGAAAATAAGCATTTCAAGGAGCTGAAAGCCTAAACAATGGTTCGGTCTGGAGTTTGTAACTGTGCTCACAGAGGGCACAAAAATAACCACTACCTCATTTTGCTTCCTTCCTGACCTATTGTAATTTTCAAGTGTTATATATGTTTTAAAAATTAATTTTGTCAGCATCTCCATTTTGAACTGAGGATAAAATTAAAGGGAAAGAATTCCAACATTTGTACTAACAGCAATAAATGTTAGGCCATATCTCCAGAAATTCTGAATTGTAATGCATCTTGGGTGAAAACTGAATATTAGTATTTTTAAAATCGTCTCCCTAGGGTGAGAACCACTGCTCTGGTTCATTTGTATATCCAGGTATGCCTTGTTATTGCTTTACTAATAAGACCTTATGTCCAAACCTAAAGAGTAGGTAGATGCAAACCTCCAGCTATACCTTCATGCACAGTCTGCCTTGTGTGTTCAACATTCCTGCAATTCTGCAACTACACTGTTCCTGGTCATTCGCTGTATTTTCAGAGTATTATAACACATATCTTAATTGTGAATCTAAATGAGTCCTAAATGGAATTTAAAAGCTGTTTTTTAAACCATTAAACATATTAGGTGCCTAGACACTACACATTCATTGAGCCTTTGCTAAAACTGAAATTAGGTTCTTGTTTTTACTTCAAATGACCCTTATTACAAATGTATTTAGTAGTCATTGGAATGACATTTTTTGGAATGACATTTGTGTTTAAATGCATGCATATTTATTTTCG
This sequence comes from Rhinopithecus bieti, assembly GCF_001698545.2. Lineage (NCBI taxonomy): Eukaryota > Metazoa > Chordata > Mammalia > Primates > Cercopithecidae > Rhinopithecus > Rhinopithecus bieti. Next base: position 410,130 of record NW_016803625.1, on the reverse strand, counting down.
TAAATATTTCATTAATTCAGTCTTTGATCAAAAGTTGTTGATACTTCCTCAATTGTTTTATTTGGATAGAGATGAGTCCTCCCTTCTTTCAGAAGATCTCTGAAGCTGGCCTGACCAAGAGTTCTGGGTACATAAGGCAAAGTCTGTGGTCTCATTTTTCCATACAAGTCAATCATCATTATTGCAACTGAATCCTCACTTGGTGAGAAAATCAGGAAAATGTTCATTCTCCAATTATAATGTGGTGTATAAAACTGCACAATAATGGCAAAGATAGACATGGAAGCCAGGTAGGAAAAATCATTTTCCATTTGTAAAATATAAGGGTGTGTTTTCAACCAGCAAGGCCATCGAGTCTTTTATCTAACCGCTGATGTTAAAAATTAAATATAAGTATTCATGCATTTTTAATTCAACAAGAATAATCATTACTATTTAACTAGCATTTATATTACCATTCATATATTTTCTCATTCTCATGGCAAATCAATCAGACCAAAAAAAAAAAAAAAAAAAAAAAAAAAAAAAAAAAAAAAAAGGAAAAGCTGGG
>NW_016803625.1:365772-408291 GCF_001698545.2 Rhinopithecus bieti | reverse complement strand
AAAAAAAAAAAAAAAAAAAAAAAAAAAAAAAAAAAAAAAAAAAAGACAGGCAAGCTTGAGCTTAGAAATATTTAATGATTTTTTCAGTGTGAAACTAGCAAAATGATGGCAAAAGCAAGACCAAATTTTGAATTTCTTAATTTTTTTTTTTTTTTTTTTTTTTTTTGAGACAGAGTCTTGCTCTGTCATCCAGACTGGAGTCCAGTGGCATGATCTCAGCTCACTGCAAACTCTGCCCCCCAGGTTCAAGCAATTCTCCTGCCTCCACCTCCTGAGTATCTGGGACTACAGGCGCCCACCACCACGCCTGGCTAATCCTCAGCCTTCCAAAGTGCTGGGATTACAGGTGTGAGCCACCGTGCCTGGCCTTGAAACTTTTAATTCTTACTTTCTCTCTAATATAAATGTTAATATATTATATATTTAGTTAAATGCAGGGATATTTCTCTCAGTAATTGTATTAGTCTGTTTTTTGTTGCTTATAAAAGAGTACCTGAAATTGGGTAATTTATAAAGACAATAAATGCATTTCTTAAAGTTATGGGGCTGAGAAGTCCCAGGTTGAGAGGCCACAACTGGAGAGAGCCCTCCTGCTGATGGGGACTCTCCGAAGAGTCTTGAGGTGGTGAGGGGCATCACATGGACAGAGGCTGAGTGTGCTGAGGTGCTCGTTCTTTCTTCTTCCTCTTCGAAAGCCACCAGTCCCACTGCCATGACAACCCATTAATCCATTAACCCATTAATTCATGAATGAATTAGTCCATTCATGAGGGCAGGGCCCTCATCACCCAGTCACCTCTTAAAGGCTCCACCTTTCCAATACTGCACATTGGAGATTACATTTCAACATGAGTTTTGGAGGGGACAAATATTCAAACTATAGGAATAATTGATCAAGCAACAAGTATTTTTTATTTGCCTAGCACTGTATCCTCACACCCCATAGGATGCAAAGAAGAAAAAAGCATGATCTCATAGAATTTAAAGTCTGGTTGGATCTTGCTAAATTACTACCTCATTTAAATTTTAAATTCTTATTTTTTTAAGTTAACATTTTCAATAACACTGTGGCGGTTACAACCAGACAAACAAGAATGTGAGAAATGTTACAGAATTAGTTATGTATTTTTTAAACAAATGGAAACCAATTTTCAAAAAAGAAAAAAGAAAGACAGAAACCTACTGATGAAAACTGTTAAGACAAATGTCAATCAACTTTAATGTGTGGCCCTTGTTTAGATCCTACTTTAAATCAACCTACTGTGGGAATAGGAACACTGAATATTTAGTGATAGCAAGAAATCATGGGTCGTTTCTTTGAAGAGCAATACTAATATTTTAGTCACATTTTTTAAATAGTCATCAAATTTTAGAGATAAAATTAAAAGGTTAACAGCCAGTTAATAATAGCTAAAATTAAAAGGTTAACAGCCAGTTAATAATAGCTAAAATTAAAAGGTTAGCAGCCCGTTAATAATAGCTAAAANTTTTTGAGACAGAGTCTTGCTCTGTCATCCAGACTGGAGTCCAGTGGCATGATCTCAGCTCACTGCAAACTCTGCCCCCCAGGTTCAAGCAATTCTCCTGCCTCCACCTCCTGAGTATCTGGGACTACAGGCGCCCACCACCACGCCTGGCTAATCCTCAGCCTTCCAAAGTGCTGGGATTACAGGTGTGAGCCACCGTGCCTGGCCTTGAAACTTTTAATTCTTACTTTCTCTCTAATATAAATGTTAATATATTATATATTTAGTTAAATGCAGGGATATTTCTCTCAGTAATTGTATTAGTCTGTTTTTTGTTGCTTATAAAAGAGTACCTGAAATTGGGTAATTTATAAAGACAATAAATGCATTTCTTAAAGTTATGGGGGCTGAGAAGTCCCAGGTTGAGAGGCCACAACTGGAGAGAGCCCTCCTGCTGATGGGGACTCTCCGAAGAGTCTTGAGGTGGTGAGGGGCATCACATGGACAGAGGCTGAGTGTGCTGAGGTGCTCGTTCTTTCTTCTTCCTCTTCGAAAGCCACCAGTCCCACTGCCATGACAACCCATTAATCCATTAACCCATTAATTCATGAATGAATTAGTCCATTCATGAGGGCAGGGCCCTCATCACCCAGTCACCTCTTAAAGGCTCCACCTTTCCAATACTGCACATTGGAGATTACATTTCAACATGAGTTTTGGAGGGGACAAATATTCAAACTATAGGAATAATTGATCAAGCAACAAGTATTTTTTATTTGCCTAGCACTGTATCCTCACACCCCATAGGATGCAAAGAAGAAAAAAGCATGATCTCATAGAATTTAAAGTCTGGTTGGATCTTGCTAAATTACTACCTCATTTAAATTTTAAATTCTTATTTTTTTAAGTTAACATTTTCAATAACACTGTGGCGGTTACAACCAGACAAACAAGAATGTGAGAAATGTTACAGAATTAGTTATGTATTTTTTAAACAAATGGAAACCAATTTTCAAAAAAGAAAAAAGAAAGACAGAAACCTACTGATGAAAAACTGTTAAGACAAATGTCAATCAACTTTAATGTGTGGCCCTTGTTTAGATCCTACTTTAAATCAACCTACTGTGGGAATAGGAACACTGAATATTTAGTGATAGCAAGAAATCATGGGTCGTTTCTTTGAAGAGCAATACTAATATTTTAGTCACATTTTTTAAATAGTCATCAAATTTTAGAGATAAAATTAAAAGGTTAACAGCCAGTTAATAATAGCTAAAATTAAAAGGTTAACAGCCAGTTAATAATAGCTAAAATTAAAAGGTTAGCAGCCCGTTAATAATAGCTAAAATTAAAAGGTTAGCAGCCAACTATTGTTTACTGAGCATGTCATATGCTCCAAGGACTGTTGTAAGTATACTGCATGTATTATCTCATTTAAAACTTACAACATTAAACATTGGGTCTCATTTTACAGATGAAAAACTGAGGGTCAGATTTCTTAAAAGCAATACCTACAATCATAGAGCTAGCAAATGTCTGAGCTAACATTTCAATCCACGTCTGTCTGATTACAAAGTTCACGCCTTAGGTACTCTGTCTGCAGTTAATTGTGTTTTTATACACTGCAGAGCGCTAAGCTACGCTTTTAAAGGGAGAAGAAATAAAAAATTTTGTAATTTTCTTTTGAAACCAGAGCAATCAAAACTTTTACTGCTACTGAGAGTATATAAGAAATGCTCTCACAAAGAGCAAATCAGATTTTCTTTTGATTGTCACTGTGAGGAATTTGAGGAATTTCTTAGGGGACGCAGAAACATTGTTCTTCTCCTAAATTGGTTCTATAAATTCAGCCAGTGAGTGAACACATTGAAGAACAAGGGATATGGTAGAACAGGCATTTAAATCACTTCAGCTTCAAAATGCTTCATGCTCTCTAAATCCTTTTGATCATTAAGCCAACAGTAAGAGGATGTCTAAGTTAGAACATTTGGGGGAATATTTTCTAGAAAGTTTGTAAGAAATACTGGATCTTTGAAATGAATGAATTTTCTTCAATAACGTATTTGAAAGCAGATGAACCAGTGCCCCAAGGAGATAGCCTATTGTTCTATTGTTATGAATGCAGTGAATCCTTTATGAAGTCTTAGAAAAGAATTGGATGTGGTTAAACCCAAGGGGTAGAGAGCTAGGACTGGAGAGATATTTAGAGCTACAGAAGCAGCAACGTCTCTCAGATGAACATGTTTGTCCTAGTATCTTCTCATGTGAAAGAATGGTGTGAGCCAGCATTAACACATTTTAAAATTTCAAAAAGGGAAAAAAAGAACTACTGCCTGATCTCCCGTCCATCCACCTCTCTACATGTAAAGCAGAGGATGTACTCTTCAGCACAGCAATGTTATTCGTATGCGATACTTTGTATTTGTGAAATATGTACAAGGAAAGAGCTAGCAGAAGTACATTATATCCATCCTGTAATTCCAGCTACTTATCTCCACCTCTAGCAAAAGATGAATTTGCAGATAAAAGAAAGTGCTTCTTCTCTGAATACTCTCTTCAGATAATAAAATTTTAAATCTGTTATCAGAGAGTCACAACAATTTAAAATTAGGAATGATTTTGAAATTACCTAGTCAAACTTTCCTGTTTTGCATATAGAAAAAGTAATCCCAAAGAATTGACTCTCCCATATATTGTACATTTTCAGATACTTTTTTATCAAAAAAATTGACTAAATTATTAGTCAACTAATTTACCTAAGGTAATAATAGAGCTGGTTAATGAAAGATCTGGGACTAAAAATAAAACTTTCTTATCCCTCAGGATCATTTTGGAGCAAAAGACTACCTACATATATTGGGAAATTATAATTAAGCCTTCAATGATAACTGTGCATATCTTAGCTAAATCTTGCTTTATGACATAAACAATATTCCATGGGATGAAAAATTTTTAAATTTCAAATATGACATGAGAATAACTGAGTTGTGGGAATATATATTTTTCTCCATTTCAAAGTGAAAACAGTGACAAGTATGGAAAATATTCTGAAAGGACTATAAAGAAGTAATAGCTTCCTTAAGAAGTAACACATATCAAGCCATTCTATGAAAAAGGCACACATTGGGCATTGTGTGAATATTAAAGTACTTTTTCACCAGGAAAATCATTTGAAAAGGTCCTGTAATTTAGCATTTCTGAACAAAGCTGGATTGTTCATCTGAAAGTTCCTATGGCATTTTAATTTGTTTTTAAACATTCAACTGGATTCAGAATTCTGAAAGTGTATGAAATTTTATCTAATTTTAAAATCCACAAGGAATCTCATAAAAGAGTTAACACTAACAAAGTGGTATTGAGCAAAAAATTGCAGATAAAGTTATACCAAGAAGCAAACGCCAACTAAACTCTATTGTTATCAACTCTAATGCTAGTCTTTGAACTTAATAGAAATATTTTTTCTTAAAAAGACAAAAGTTGGCCAGGCATGGTGACTTTCACCTGTAATCTCAGCACTTTGGAGGCTAGGGCAGGCAGATTGCTTGAGCTCAGGCCATGTTACAGCCCGAGCAACATCGCAAAACACATCCCTACTAAAAATACAAAAAAAGAAGAAAAAATGGTGGTGTGATGGCACTCCTGCAGTCCCAGCTACTTGGGAGGCTGAGGTGGGAGGATCAAGAATGAGGCTACAGTGAGCTGTGATTACACCACTATACTCCAGACTGGGTGAGAGAACAAGACTCGACCTAAAAATATAACGATAATGACATACTTTACCATGGTATATAAAAACATTAAATTTTGTCTTTTAAAACATCTTGTCCTGAAGATACAGAGGAGACCAAGTAATTGTTTCAAATGACTAAGTCATTTTATCTGTGTGGAAATGCATGTGGGAAATATCAAAACAGTAACAAAGCTAAAGCTTAAATCTTCCAAGACATGAAGTCAAGAGGAATTCAATGTAATGGATGAATATGATCATGGCAAAAACATAAAAGAGCAGGTCTGAAGAGGCTCCTTCTGGCCAAATTTGGGATAATATGACATCAAAATAATAATCATCATAATGAATTATAATGCATTAAAATTTCTTCATTATTCAAAGTGTTAACAAGGAAAGAAAGAAAAATGAGAGAGAGGAGATACAGCTAGTTTGTCAAACTATTAATAACTGGTAACTAAATAAAAGATATATGGAAATTCATATGTCATAACTGGAAAGCTTACATTCAATCAATTTATTGATGTTAGCTATTTCTATTTTTTAAAATATACATATATATATATAGACAAGCATGGAGTGGTCTTCTTGTTATCTATGAAAGAAGAATTTGGAGAGCCTAATTTGAGTGGTGCTGGGTTTCTAGCACTTTCTGGAGGACAGGGCATAGGACTTTTTATTAATTTGACAGTTAAACCATCATTATGAAACTGAGTATGCCAGGTCAGGTGCGGTGACTCACGCCTGTAATCCAGCACTTTGAGAGGCTGAGGAGGACAGATCACTTGAGGTCAGGAGTTCAAGGCCAGCCTGGCCAACATGGTTAACCCATGTCCCTACTAAAAACACAAAAATTAGCCAGCCATGGCGGCGGGCGCCTGTAGTCCCAGCTACTTCAGTGGCTGAGGCACAAGAATTGCTTGAACCCAGGAAGCGGAGGTTGCAGTGAGCCGATATTGAGCCACTGTACTTCGGCCTGGGCGACAGAGTGAGACTGTCTCAAAAAAAATTTAAAAAAAGAAAATGAGTATGCCAAGTGCCAACTCTAGTGACACAAGTTATTAAATTCTTCTGAGTCTCTGTTCATGAAGACAACTCAATAGATTTGGGTAGGGGTAAGGGAGGAGAACTATGCTGAGTACTCAATATGCTCTACTTGGCAGACAAATTTTTATTGACATTCTGATTGATACATCTGTTTTCTCCTGTTTTAGTGAGTATACATGGTTAAATATGTCTAGTCAACTAGGAAAATTGTGTTTCTGAGTTTTAGACATGCAAACATTGGCAACAGAACAAAGACATGATCAATAATAGAATACTTTTTCTTTAATTAGAGCCTTTATTTTACTACCAAATATTTCTGAAGTGACCTTGAAATGTAGTAATAATAACAGTAAGAAACTGACGTCAGAGGATACAAAATAGATACCATTTTATATTATAAACATCTTCAGGAAAGGCAAAAGAACTTTGACACACTTTCCAATAAAAGACAATATAGACTCTTAGTTACAAGAGGTTTCAGCCGGGCATGTGGCTCATGCCTGTAATCCCAGCACTTTCGGAGGCCAAGGTGGGAGGATCACTTGAGGTCAGGAGTTGGAGACCAGTTTGGCCAACATGATGAAATCCTGTCTACTAAAAACAAAAACTAGCCAAGCGCTGTGGCAGGCACCTGTAATCCCAGGTATTCAGGAGGCTGAGGTAGGAGAATTGCTTGAACTAGGGAGGTGGAGGTTGCCGTGAGCAGAGATCGTATCACTGCACTCACTCCAGTCTGAGTGACAGAGTGAGACTCTGTCTCAAAAAAAGAAGAGGAGGCTTCAACAAGATAATTTTTTCAACTCTCATCTGTGGATTTCTTTGAAGGATCTCTAATTCCCACAGATGAGTGAGTTGAAATTAATTCATTCAACCAGCATTTGTTCAGAGTCTGTTACATGTGAGGCTTCACTCTGGAGATTCAGCACTAGTCCCTACTTTCATAAATGTTTTGTTATATATTGTTTGTAATTTATTATAAAATTCTTCAACATGGATGGCAAGGTAATATTCTTCCACAGAGGCCTTTGTCTGTCAAACCACACTCTATTTCATGTGTTATACTGGCCTAATTAATGCATCAGATTATTTCAGTTGCCAGCACAACACCAGAAGACAAACTAGGGGGACCCCATAATGACAAATCCGGGTATTGTCAAATCTAAGACAGTCTTATAACTAATCAAAATTGTCTAAAGATTATGTCATGCCAGATGTCCTAGATCTTCAGTATTTATCCTGTAACAAATACTGGCTATATAAATTGTTTCTGGGAGCAGCTACAAGACAGTGCCATAATCTGTCTGGATACCCAAGGAGAGGGTTAGTGGTAGCAGGTGGAAAGTAACAGGATATCAGCATTGGAATCTGACTAATTTGTGGGAACCTTCTCAGCACCAAATAAACATTATAGATGAAATCATCAAGATGAAATGGAAATTATGGAATATCATGGGAAAAGTCTGGAAGGAAAAGATTACAGTAAATGAATCAAATACAACCTTACACGGAAATACAATGAATAAAAAAAGAACAACGATTAGTATATTTACAAATGCTTAGGGGATTTTACATAACGACAAGAAACAAATAAGAAATGCAATACACTATTTAACAGTTGTTCCTGGATAGCCATTTTGGCACAAGCACAATGGGAATTATTTTTAAAAATTAATAGAATATGTATTATAAAGCACCCACATTGGACAGGTCAATTAGAGTTCTGAAGACAGATACCTGCTCAGTGAATTGCCTCCAAATTGTAGAAACAAAAGAAAGAATTAACATTTATTCCAACTTTTTAGAAGGAATTGTGATTTAGAAAATTAAATAGACCCAGTTGAAGAAAAAACAGTCTACGTGACGAAGAAAGCTAATTAATAAGTGAAATAAATGATAAGAATCATAGATATAACTATTTGCCCTGATTAGATTATTGATGCAGCCAACTCTTATCAATTGGTGTTAAAATAAAATAATATAAATGGCTGTTGGTGACCTGAAAATTCATACAATTCTAGCCAAAAAAATTTGTTCACAATCTGAGAAACATAATTTTGCAATAGAAGAATCAGACTTATATTCCCTTGATCCTGTGGCCAAATTTAATATCACCACTGGTGGGACAATCAGACATTTATGACCATCAATGTGACGCAATGTTAAGTGTACAACATCACCTATGATTTTAACTTTGACAAAAATGTTTAACTTGAATTTAATGCAACCTTTAGATTTGACTGCCAGATTACAGAAATTACTGGAGATGAAGAAACAAATAAAACATCACCACAAGAAAGGGATCAAACAGCGTAAGATCTTCTAAAGGACAACTGGGAGGACTTCAGCAAGTCAGAGTATCATTATAAAAGGTACTTTCAAAGAATAGTAGAGACTCATGGGATTTAACAGAATGTACTCAGACTGGATCTTGATTCAGATTAAACCACCTGAAAAGGGAAAAATAGGAGAAATTTAAATATAGAGTGAGTATTACATGATACTAACAAACTAATAACTTTGTTAGGTGAGATCATGTCATTTTGGCTACGTAAGGTGTTTTCAAGGAAGCTTATTGTTATACTGGGGGAAATGTTTATTTTACACAAAATAGGTCATCATAGGCAATGCAATATATACATAAGCATAGGCTTTAATCTACAAACTATAAGCAGAATACTTATACTAAGGATAATTAGCATTTGGAAGACTATTCAAAAGCCCTTCAAGAGTAGCTTCAATTATATCTATTTCCAGTCACCAAACTTGCATATGTACCCCCTGCATCTAAAATAAAAGTGAAAATTATTTTTTAAATAAATAAATAAATATGCCACTCATACCTAGGTTGTGGGAAAAGAGGTATATAGAGTCTATCTACATCTAACTATTAGAAGTAGTTAACTACATAACTACCAAAGGAACCTGATTGTGAACAAGCAATGTAGTTAATGTCAGTTTGAGTTAGAGTCTAACAAACTGCAAGAGAGGTAACTTTGGGCACTCGTGTAAACACTGTGTTGAAAGCAACAACTCACTGTGTTAGCTAAACAGGAAATTGTTCTCAAAGAGTTTATGTTATGTAAAATAAAAGCAACATCTGGATATCTATTTTCAAATCAAAATTTAGTGCTTAGTTAAACTTTAACCAGTTTAATTCCCAATTCCTTGCCTTTTTATTTTCTCCACAACAGTATCACACTCCTTAAAATAGATTTTACTATCTTTTAACATCAAAAGTATATTTATGTTAGTTCTTTGAAGCTAATCATAAAACAGTTTAGACCTACAAGTCCCACAAAGTGAAAAAACAAAGGATGTTTCATAGGACTTTGGGTTCCGTCTTATTAATTGATCATATATCATTGCTTTCCATTTACATGCTAATTCTGAATAAGGGCAAGAAAAAAAAATCTCAGGTTCTTTGTTCAGAAAAGTATTCCTAGTATTGAATCTTGTCACAGTAACTACCAGCTTTGTAGAAGCACAAAAGGAGAAAGAAGTTCCTTAATATTAGATTATTCGGGGCTTGACATTCTTGCTGAGTAAGCAACATATTTCAAAAAAATCAAAGGTCAGATGTCAAATCTTCCTGGCCAAATGATGACCTGTTTTAAGATTCCCTAGTCACAATTTGTTAGAGCACCTGGCTTTCAATATTTCCTACCACTAAGCCTTTATGTGTGAAGTAATTTATACATATAAACAATTTATATTTGATGCTATTTTAATTTGGAACTAATTAAATGATATTTAAATACAAATTTGCCCCCATTTTATGTAATAAGGCTACTCCTGACAAATTATCCAAAACATTAAATATTTGTAGAGTATATATTTTAACTTCACCAGGAGTCCTTACTTAAAATAATAGCATCTACAATATACAATGGAAAAAATTCTTTATGTAATAGCAAAAGCAATTTATGCTAAGTTGTGGGTGCTTTTGGACAGCAACTTTATATTTGCATTTCTTTCATGTGCGCCTAAATCTCTGTGTCTAAATAAGATGACACATAGATTTTAAGTCTCATTATTCCAGCTAAACAAGTGGAAATTTAAATTTATTGGCATTTCCTATATAAAGGCTTGAGTCACATTTATAAATGAACTATTGTTTTATTTCTTCTTAGGACATTTGCAAAGTTAGGATTAAGGCCAGCTGAAGAAAATTTGATATATTTCCTCTAGGACAATATCACTGTCATTTGTGTGCTTCCACCAGTGAAGGGTGGTGCTTTGAGACCTTACCATGTCGCCGAGCTTTCCTCCAGAGCTGAGAAACAGCAGAAGTGGCTCACATGCCACCCAGTTATTCCAGTTCTATTAAAAAAAATGTTTCCCTATAGAGTACACTCTATTTACTAACATTTGCAGAAACATGTAGGAAAAATTAAATATGAAGCACTCTTTCAAGAAACACAAAAAAGAGAGTATCTTAGTCTGTCTGAGCTGCTATAACAAAATATTATAAAGTGGATAACTTTAGGCCAGGCACAGGCTCGAACCTGTAATCCCAGCACTTTGGGAGGCCGAGGCGGGCCGATCACCTGAGGTCAGGAGTTCAAGACCAGCCTGGCCAACATGGTGAAACTCTGTCTCTTCTAAAAATACAAAAATTAGCTAGGTATGGTGGTGCATGCCTATAGTCCCAGCTACTTGGGAGGCTGAGGCAGGAGAATCGCTTGAACCCAGGCAGTGGAAGTTGCAGTGAGCCGAGATGGCACTACCGCACACCAACTTGGGCGACAGAGCAAGACTCGGTTTCAAAATAAACAAATAGGATGACGTATAAACCATAAACACTTACTTCGCATAGTTCTGGAAGCTGGAAGTTTCAAGATTAAGGTGCTGGCAGATTTGGTATCTGGTGAGGGCCTGCTTCCCTTCATGAGGGCTCGGTGCTCAAGACTTAATCATCTTCTAAAACACCCCAACTCTTAATACCATCACTTTGGGGGTTAGGATTTCAACACAGGAACTTTAGGGGACACAAATATTTAGTCTGTAACTGGACAAAGTCTTTCAAGATCACCAGCTTCAAGGTAGATAACAGACTTTGTGATCAATTTTAATTTTTTTAGGCACTTCCTTCCTCCTATTTTAATCTATTTCAACAAGACTTCTTCCTTTTGGCAGCTGATGGTGTTAACTGCACTCTTGCCTAAATTGCTTTAAGCACCATCTTGTATTTAACTATTTTATAATCCTCAGGAGCCTCAAGTCCCCACCCAGTATTTGCCTTGAACTGGAGGCCATGATATTAAGTGAAATAACTCAGAAACAGAAAGTCAAATACCACATGTTCTCACTTAACAAATGGTAGCGAGGTAACATGTACACTTGGACATAGAGTGTGGAGTAACAGACACTGGAGACTCAGAAGGATGGGAAGGTGGGAGGGGAGTGAAGGATAAAAAGTGGCTTAATAGGTGCAATGTACATTATTCAGAAGATGGTCACAGAAAAAGCCCCAGACTTCACCACCATTATCCAAAATATCCATGTAGCAACACTGCACTTGTAGACCTTAAATTTATGCAAATAAAAAAATGTTTTAGATGTACCTATTTCTGATAGAAAGTAGATACAAAATCACCCATTATTTCATAATCAAAGAGTAATAAAATTACATTGTATGTCTTCTCAATGTTTTTATATATGCTTTTAATTTGTTTTAAAATTGTTATGAAAAAAGTCATATTATATAAATTTTAGCCTATTTTTCCCTTAGTAGTATATTTTCACATATCAAAAAATATTCTTCTATAATATGATTTTAAAGGAATCATAGTAATAATGGTGTTTTTAAGTAATTGAACAATATTCATCTTATGAGTACCTCCTTAGAGATAAAGCAACAGAAAGAATCCATAGCAGCAAAACTGTATTGAGCTTTTCATTTGTTTTTACATATCAAAGCAATTTTGCCAAATGCCTACTATTTGTCTTTTATGTACTAGGAAAACAAAGATAAGTTTTTAGAGTAGTTATAGGTAGGTTAGTCAAATATTATGTGTTGGATACTATGACAGAGATAGGTCTACATGGTACAGGAACACAGAGAAGAGGCCTCTAAGTAAGAATGAGAGTTACCTGTTAAGTGACACTAAGTAAACTTTTGAAGGACAAGGGGGATGGAAATTGCAGTACAAACAGCATAAGTACAAGGAGTCCTAGAAACAGTCAAGCATTAATTCACAAATTGGCTTGATCATAAAAATCAGTAGAGACTGGCAGGCGCGGTGGCTCATACCTGTAATCCCTGAACTTTGGGAGACCGAGGTGGGTGGATCACCTGAGGTCAGGAGTTTGACACCAGCCTGGCCAACAAGATGAAACTCCGTCTTTACTAAAAATAAAAAAATTAGGCGGGCGTGGTGGTGGGCACCTGTAATCCCAGCTACTCAGGAGGCTGAGACAGGAGAATCACTTGAACCCAGGAGGTGGAGGTTGCAGTGAACCGAGATCACGCCACTGCACGCCAGCCTGGGCAACAAGAGCAAAACTCTGTCTCAAAAGAAAAAAAAAATCAGTAGAGACATAAAAAAAATCAGTAGAAACATAAAAAAAATCAGTAGAGACATAAGCCCCACTCCTGGAGATTCCAATTTAATATGTTTAGGGTCAGGCCAAGAATCTGCATGTTTAATAATGTCCCAAGAAATTCTTACATTCAGTCAAGGTTAAAAAACAATTCTAGTCCCACCAACTGGAAGCCTGCTTGTTTTACAATATAGCAGTAAGGAAGTAGCCATCACCGAAGCTTGGAAAGTGGCCAAAGACAGAATGCGTGGGTTAAGCCTTGAAGTTTATCCTGAAAGATAAAGGACTGAATCGAGTTTGCAGAGCAGATTAGCATTTTAGAAGGATCACTCTGTAAGAAACGGAGTATGATGTGTAAGGAAACCTGCTTTTGAGGAGGCTAATGCGGCAATCTAGGCGAGAAGTCATTAAGACCTTAATTTAAAAAATGGTTATGAGTTTAGGAAAGAGGAGAACAAGAGATACCAAGGAATTAGAAGCCACGGGGATTAGGGATTGATTGAGTATAAGTGAGAGTGACCTAGGAAGACTCCCAGGGAAGTGGATTGGGTGACTGGTTATGAGATATGCCATTTATGAAAATGTGTCATTCAAGAAAAGCGCAGGTTTGAAATGCATAAGTTCAATTTTAGATATACTGAATTTTATTGGAAATTCAATTGTAGGTTCCATCGCAAACTCAAAAGGAAGATTTGTCAGAAGGAAGTTTGTAATGTAACAGTGATCGAAGTTGAAGCCATGAGGAAGATAACACTTAATGTTTAAGCAGAAAAAAAGGGACCTACAATGGAGACTAAAAGAATTACCTTTTTTCTTTTTAAGGAAAGAATAATGCTACAGAAAACAAAGGAGGACTCCAGAAGGAGAACTGCTACAGATACATCAAACAAAATAAGGACAAAGCAAAGTTCCCTGAATTGTGCCATATGGAATTCAATGGTGCAGGTATCAGGAGCATCTCCTCTGCACATGTTTCTGGTGGGCTTGGCCAATCAAATGTTTCCTTCCTAGGAGCTGAATCTTAAGTGGTGACACAAGGAGGAAAGGTAGTTGAACCTTAGTAAACATACATGATTATGAATGTCCACGGTTTCATTTCAGTGATCCTGTGCTTTCTGCCCTCAGGAAGCTTGACTGTTTAGCATTTTCTTCTATTCTGCATTATACCAGTATATTTCCAACAAATACCATTTTTTCCCATAAGTTGTTCTCAATTTGTTTCTTTGGCTTTTAATTAGAGACCCAAAACTGCCAAAGTAATTTTACTTTTGCTTTCATTTTCAATAAGACAAACTACTATTCTGTTTATTTTCTGAAGTAAAACAGGAAAGAGGGAGATGATTGATATAATAAAGTCATTGAGTACACAGAAGAGGATGGAATCCAATCTACAGGTTGAGAAATGAGCCTCGAGTTAGATAGGCACCTTTTCCATCAGGAAGGAAAAGTGCAAATGCCAATAAATAAGCGTGTAAGTAAGAGGGAGAGGAAGGTGCAGTTTTCACTTTGTGCCCTTGGCTTTTCACAATGAAATGGACAGAATCATCATCTGCTGAGTGTAAGAAGAGTTGGTGGTTTTGACAGTAAGGGAAATGTTTTGAATACCCACTGTTGGTTGATCAGAAGCACCTTCACCATAACTGAGGACTCAGCCTTGGTCAGAAAGCAACAACATACAGGGACATCAATTGGTATGGCTGTGTGATTTTTCTCCAGGAACTCTCAGCTGCTCAGTTCCAGAGTCAGAGAAACAGGATGGCTGGATTAAGAGTTGAAAGTAATATTGATAGCATAATTTAAGTAGTGGACACCACTGTGTGGGCCTGAACAGGGAAAATGGGAAGACAGAAGGAGACTAATTGATTAGGAGAAAATGGAGGGCTCAAAGCATATGGGGTCATGAGATCAAAGGGCAGACATAGTTCAAATAAGGACAAGAAAGTTACCAAAAACAAATGGTGGGGTAAAGCAGATGTCTTGCCTAAACATCAAGCCTGTATCTGAATCTCTCTATGAATGGAGGGTTCACGTTTATCTGCCTTCAGACTGCTCCACTCAGCTATCAGTCAGACTTTCTAAGGATTCCTAATCTGTTTTTCTGACTTTCGCCCACAAGCTGGATGACCACTTGGTGGAGCTCCTGCAAAGAGAATGTCAGCCCATTGGTTAACAAGATATCCTGAAAAACTTGAGATTCTGTAAATAATGCAGTTTACTTTAGCCCGGTCCAATAAATGGTGGACTGATTGAAAGCTACCCTTTCCCTATTGCTTCCAATAAAATGATAACTGACTTCTGGTACTTGGAGCAACCAAGATTTTGGAAAGTTCTTTGATCTTAATGCAGCAATGAGTCTTCCCTCTATTACTAGCCTAAGCCTAATCTAGTCCTTCATCAGTTGTAGAAATATAATATCTTTAAGAAAGGATCGGAAAAAGAGACCATAATTAAGACACTGCTCCTTTAGGCCTAGCCTATTAATAATACCTTTAATCTATTTTACCTCACAGGTTTAAAAAAAATTCTGCCTATTGCTTAGTGCCACCCATACTGCTGACGACAAACAATGATCTGTTGCATAAATTGCCACCTACCTTTTATTCCGTAGCAGCCATTCATTACAACTCTAAAGCCAGTAATTACCAGTGATGAAAGTGGCATTATCTGCTGTGACTTCCTGTTTGGTTTTACTTTGAAAGTGCCTTAGCTGGTTACCTTACTTGGATACTGTAGACTATTCGAGTGCCATAGACAACTTATCTCCTGTCCCGGGCATAGTCCCCCAAACAGTGCCTTCATTACTGCGAGGAGAGAGTGTGGCTTAATTACACTATATTCATCTCTATGACTAGCCAGACAACTCAAACCATAAGGTTTCATTACATGATTGTTATAGTTTCATCATGGTTTATGACCAAGAGCACACACTTTCTAATGCAGTGTGAGAAAATAAAAAAGATGTAGTTAGATTAATTAATTTGCAGCAAAATACTATCTGGAGCATCAGGAAGACTGGCAGGTGCTTACAGTTCTCCATGTCATAGATCAAATTTTAAAATTTCAATAAGCAGTTTCTCTTCTTTTAATTGACAGATGTAGTGGTTACCTTTAGCTGTCATAGAATTGAATAAAAATCTGAGATAATGAGATAATACGATGTTGACATGTTTATAGGTGGCAAAAATAAACCTTAATATTGTGTCATCAATTTCTTCTTCTCTGCACCTATAATTATGCAGGCTGTGTGGATTTCGTTCTTTTCATACTGGTAGTGTTATACGATACTCGGTCACATTCCCCCTAAGATAAGGAGGCTGAATTGCAGATCTGGAGCAAACTTTTGCCCTTAGATTGTTGACAGGCACTGCAATTTAATTAAGTTGACATTTCTAGCATAAACTCCCAGAGATAGAAGACACCACAGAGAATCTTTTATCTAGCCTTCTGCCCAGTATAGGAAATCTTTCCACAGCACACCCAGCAAGCTGCTTTTCCAGTCTTCCTTGATTTCATCAGCATCCCAAATTATTCACTGGGTGTTTAATCATGGTTCTGCTTTCTTCTAGGAAACATACATACACAAAGTCAAATTTTCTATCAGAGAGGACAAAAGGGAAATGAGTTGTCTATCAGAGAGAAATGGGCAAAGACAAAAGGAAAATCATTAGTGGAAAGAAAAAGGAGCGCTAAAGAGCAGTATGATGAGAAACAGGGGGAAGAGACGCATGCAGTTTAAGCAGAGCAATCACTTTCACTAAGCCCTTTTCATTCTCTTGCAATACTCTTAGGGATTACAGATTGGAAGGCCCTGCACTGGTGTTGAAGTAGACTGAGAAGAAACATGGGTCGGGCACAGTGACTCATTCCTATAATCCCAGCACTTTGGGAGGCCAAGGTGGGAGGATCAGTTGAACCCAGGAGTCTGAAACTGACCCTGGCAACATAGCAAGACCCTATCTCTACAAAAAAATGTAAAGATTAGCCAGGTATGGTGGCACATGACTGTAGTCCCAGCTTCTCATAAGGCTGAAGTGGAAAAATCACTTGAGCCCAGTAAGTTGAGGCTGCAGTGAGTCATGACTGCACCACTACACTTCAGCCTGGACAACACAGTGAGACCCTGTCTCAAAAAGAGAAAGAAAAGAAAAGAAGGGCCGGGCGCGGTGGCTCAAGCCTGTAATCCCAGCACTTTGGGAGGCCGAGACAGGTGGATCAGGAGGTCAGGAGTTCGAGACCATCCTGGCTAACACGGTGAAACCCCGTCTCTACTAAAAAAATACAAAAGCTAGCCGGGCGAGGTGGCTGGCACCTGTAGTCGCAGCTACTCGGGAGGCTGAGGCAGGAGAATGGCGTAAACCCGGGAGGCGGAGTTTGCAGTGAGCTGAGATCCGGCCACTGCACTCCAGCCCGGGCGACAGAGCAAGACTCCGTCTCAAAAAAAGAAAGAAAAAGAAAATCTGGCCCCTTCTTCCGNGAGGTCAGGAGTTCGAGACCATCCTGGCTAACACGGTGAAACCCCGTCTCTACTAAAAAAATACAAAAAGCTAGCCGGGCGAGGTGGCTGGCACCTGTAGTCGCAGCTACTCGGGAGGCTGAGGCAGGAGAATGGCGTAAACCCGGGAGGCGGAGTTTGCAGTGAGCTGAGATCCGGCCACTGCACTCCAGCCCGGGCGACAGAGCAAGACTCCGTCTCAAAAAAAAAAAAGAAAAGGAAGGGAAGGGAAGGGAGGGGAAGGGGAAGGGGAAGAGGGGAAGAGGAAGGGGAAGGGAAAAAAGGAGAAGAGAAAGAGGAGAAGGAAAGGGAAAGTAAGAAACATCGACTGGAGAAAAGTGTCAATGTCATTATCAGAGCCTACAGAGGCATTAATGTGGCCAGTACTGTGTCTTTGTTTGGGTGTTAAGAAGGAAGGTCTACTTAGGTCAGCACCTAAGAAAGATGCATTCCTCTATTTGTACTGCTAACTTCTAATCTGTCACCTACCTGACCCACTAACTGTGGACCCACTAACTCTATTAACAGTAGGTATAATTGTATTAGTATAGATTTCTTTAAAAAAAGATGAAACAAGGGCTTATGTGCAAGGGATTATTTTGGGAATGATCCTAAGTTTTAAGGAGTGAATGGACTGGAGAGAGTAAAGTAGGGAAGAAAGGAAAGCAGTATCAGGGGAAGAAGGTCTCAAGCTGAACGCGACCACAGATCATGATCCATTGAGAATCCTCTAAAGATCCATACAGAATGAGCCTCAAAATTCTGCAAACAAGGGACAGAAGAAGGTGGCATTTATCCACTGGGGTCTGTCCCTGATAGGTCACGATTTGCCTTAATGATATTAACCTCTCATATACAATGTGTGAGGCAGATCTGTTACCTACCACAGACACCCCAGTTGCCCTGTAGAGTTAGCAATGGGGCAAAAATTAAGAAAAGCCAAGTGTGGCCTGGCACAGTGGCTCACATCTATAATCCCAGCATTTTGGGAGGCCGAGGCAGGCTGATCACTTGAGGTCAGAAGTTTGACACTAGCCTGGCCAACATGGTGAAACCCCTGTCTCTACTAAGAATAAAAAATTAGCTGGGCTTGATGGCAGGCACCTGTAATCCCAGCTACTTGGGAGGCTAAGGCGGGAGAATCAGTTGAACCCATGAGGCTGAGTGCACTCTAGCATGGGCAGCACAGCAAGACTGCACCTCAAAAAAAAAAAAAAAAGGAAAGAAAAGAAAAGGAAAAGAAAAGAAGAATTAAGAAAAGAGAAGAAAAAAGAAAAGAAAAGACAAGTGTAGGCTGAATAATGGACACTTCCAGATTAAAGGAGACTAAAAAGATATAAGAAGTAAATGCTATGTGTGATCCTGTTCAATTCTGAACCAGTAAAAAAGTCATAATTCATAAAAGACATGATTAGAAAAATTTACAAACTTGTATTAGATGTATTGATTAAAATATTATATCAATGTCAAGAGTGATGTTGATTTTTACCTAGCCAAGAACAGCGGTCTCAGTGATGACTGGTGTAAAATTAGGTCCAAGAATCTACGAGTTGGGGCACACCAGGTGCCTACACAACAATTAGCCCTAGATTTTCTTTTTAAATAAAAACTCTGGACATCACTAAAAATGGAAAAGTAATAACTTTATAGTGGAGAAATCTGGTGGACATCACCAGTGTTGGGACAAACTGACATCACATGCCTCCTAACGTGATGTATTGAGAAGAAAACAGTATTATTCTTACATGATATTTTTACATGCTAACTTGCATAACCTGGATTGAATCATACAAAAGCATTAAACAAACCCAAATTAATTTCCTTTCTACAAAATAAATGCCCTAAACTCTTAAAATATCAGTATCACAAAATAAAAGAATAATGGACACTTCCAGATTAAAGGAGACTAAAAAGATATAAGAAGTAAATGCTATGTGTGATTCTGTTCAATTCTGAACCAGAAAAAAAGTCATAATTCATAAAAGACACGATTAGAAAAATTTGCAAACTTGTATTAGGTATATTGATTAAAATATTATATCAATGTCAAATTTCCTAGGTTTGATCATTTTATTACAGTACATAGATGAATATGCTTGTTCTTAAGAAACACACACTGATGTATTTAGGAGTAAAGCAGCATGACATCTGCAGCTCACTTTCAAATGGTCCTGTATATATGGGGGCAGGGTGGGAGAAAGAAATCAAAAGTGGTAAAATGTTAACAATAGTGAATCTGTGTGAAGTATATGGGTGATCTTTGCACTATTCTTGCAACTTTTCTGTAAGTTTGAAAGTATTTGAAAGTAAAAAGTTTAAAAACTGTAAGCTCTGGACCAAAGGGAATTATAGCGAGGGTTCAAAAGACCCGAGCTGTAGTCCAAAGTCATTGATGCTTGTTGTGTCTGTTTTCTCATCCAGAAACTTTATAGAATTACTGTAAGAACTAAATAAAGTGATTGATGTAAAAGACGTTTGAAAGGTTTAAAATAACACACAATTGTGTAGTACTGCTAGAAACGGGAGTCTGACATTTGAAGATGTCTTAATAGATGGGGTGTTAGACCATGTATCATTTAAACAGTGACAGACATACACAGAGAAACAGAGCAATGTGTGGGTTTATAACTTGAAAGTAGAGAGCATTTTAAGTCATTTTCAGCTACTAACTCCTTATTCCAAACTGGTACCCTTTAACAAACTTTACTTATCTACTGTATACTAGACAATATGTATACTGTAAGAATTGTAAGGATGAATGATTCATATTCTCAAGGAAGTTAGAGCCTATTAGGGGATAAAACTACAAAACTAAAACTCAATAATATGATCTGTTAAGAAATGACTACAGAAACAAAAGTAAGAAAGCAGCAAATGTGAGGTTTGAGGATAGAGACAAAAGAATTTCTGACAGAAAGTAATATTTGAATTGAGCCTTGATGAATGAGAATATCACTTAGAAATAAGAAAAGGAGGACTGGGTGCAGTGGCTCAAGCCTGTAATCCCAGCACTTTGGGACGTTGAAGCAGGCAGATCACCTGAGGACAGGATTTTAAGACCAGCCTGGCCAACATGGGGAAATCCCATCACTACTAACAATAAAAAAAGATTAGCTATGCATGGTGGTGTGCACCTGTAGTCCCAGCTACTCAGGAGGCTGAGGTACGAGAATCTTGAATCCCAGTGGCGAGGGTTGCAGTGAGCCAAGATCGTGCCACTGCATTGTAGCTTGGGCAACAGAGTGAGACTGTCTAAAAAAAGAAAAAAGAAAAGGGCATTTTAGGCAAAGAGAATGGCTGAGGAAGCTATAAAAATACCTTACATATTTAGTCTCTGCAATTTTTTGCCTCCTGTGTGACAGCTTCCCCACATTACCCTTCCTAAATACCCGTGTAGCCATGAGAATTCCCTCCATTTTTATTTCTTGTTTTGTCACCAACTTTGAAATTTTATAGTGTATTAAAATAATGGATGGTCCACCACAGTCATGAAGAATGAATGGAACCTCCTGATAAAAGTGGTTTTGTGAGTTTTTTTAGGGATCGTTAATTTTTAAAAATCTGATTCTGGAAACCAAGAAGACTATTAAATGTTTCTAAATTTAAAAAAACAAACATCTGTATACCACGCTGTTCTTCTTTGCATTGGGATTTGGGTTATTTCATAGAGCATTTTAATTAATGGTGCAAATTAGTCTAATTACCAAATTAGCCTAAAGCTCTCAGAAGTGAGGTCAATGGATACACATGCTGTGGAAAGGCTAGACTTTTCATAAAGCCACAAAACTATTTTTGGTACCCAGAAGATGACTTGGTTAGTATCAAAAACAGTAAGATACACCTTCATTTAAGACACAAGTGAAAGACACTTCTGCGGTTAATAAAAAGGGAGTAGAAGCCTCTAGGAGATACACTCCACTGCTTCTACAGAGAGGTAGAAGTGGAGTTTCAGTTTTAATTTTGCCCTGTCTTTCTTTGAAATGATTCTAGCTTCTGCTTTTGAACAAACAGTAACAGTTTCTGATCCCTGTTTTACTGTCATTGAATATCAAATGGAGAACTTGTTTTTGAGACAGGAAATGCTAGTGAAACTCCTCACTCCTGTCAGCACTTTCTAAGCAAAGTTAGGCACACTGCTTGCATTCTTCTCTGTATTTGGAGATCTTCATCTTTACAAGATGCTTATTGGAATCTGGAAGCTAGAATAATCCATACTCAGGCTTCAATAGCCTAAACTGTTTTTTTGTTTTGTTTTGTTTGAGACAGAGTCTCTCTGTGTCACCCAGGCTGGAGTGCAGTGGTAGGATCTTGGCTCATTTCAACCTCCGCCTCGTGGGTTCAAGCGATTTTCCTGTCTCAGCCTCCCAAGTTCCAAGAAGCTGGGACTACAGGCATGCGCCACCATGCCCAGCTAATTTTTGTATTTTTAGCAGAGAAGGGTTTTCACCATATTGGCCAGGCTGGTCTCAAACTCCCGTACTCAAGTCATCTACCCCCGTCAGTCTCCCAAAGTGCTGGGATTACAGGCATGAGCCACTGACCCAGGCCCAATAGTTTAATCTTCATATTTCACACCTGGAAAACTATAATTGTAGTACTGCTGACTTTTTAAACTGGTACAAAGACTTATATTAGGCAATGTCTAAAAAGTGCTCTAATCACCTTAGAAGAAAATTACACACTCTACAAATCACAGACTTGGGAGGTATTGTTAGAAGTAACCTGCTCCAACTCTGCAATATATGAATCAAGAATCATTTGTACGATGCAGTGAATTAAGATGGGTACCCTGGGCATTTAGTCTGAAAGGTCAACAAAATGCAACTTGTTAGAACAATTTTAGCTCTGTAGCCTGTGGCTACCATTTATGCTAAAATAAGTATTTTATTATACACAGTGACAAATTCTTCCATCTCTTCAGCTCTCTTCACCAATGCAATGTATACTGGGTAATATCTCCCTCAGTTAGTTTAGGCCATCTCTGGCTCTTCTGGAATATTCTGTACCTCTCAGGTTTGCATTTGATATGCATTTTAAAGGTACCTTGCCTATAATTTAAAAGCAGGATGGGAGGGCCGGGCGCGGTGGCTCAAGCCTGTAATCCCAGCACTTTGGGAGGCCGAGACGGGCAGATCACGAGGTCAGGAGATCGAGACCATCCTGGCTAACACGGTGAAACCCCGTCTCTACTAAAAGAATACAAAAAACTAGCCGGGCGACATAGCGGGCGCCTGTAGTCCCAGCTACTCGGGAGGCTGAGGCAGGAGAATGGCGTAAACCAGGGAGGCGGAGCTTGCAGTGAGCTGAGATCCGGCCACTGCACTCCAGCCTGGGCGGCAGAGCAAGACTCCGTCTCAAAAAAAAATAAAAATAAATAAAAAAATAAAAGCAGGATGGGGCTGGGCGCGGTGGCTCACGCCTGTAATCCCAACACTTTGGGAGGCCACTGCAGGCAGATCACTTGCGGTTAGGAGTTCAAAACCAGCCTGGCCAACATGGTGAAATCCCACCTGTAATAAAAATACAAAAATTAGTCAAGTGTGGTGGCAGGCCCTTGTAATCCCAGCTATTTGGGAGGCTGTAGCACAAGAATCACTTTAATCTGGGAGGAGGAGGTTTCAGAGAGCCAAGATTGCACCACTGCACTCCAGCCTGGGTAACAAAGGGAGACTCTGTCTCAAAATAAATAAATAAATAAATAAATAAATAAATAAATAAATAAGATGATAGCAGGATGGGCACAGTGGCTCAAGCTTATAATTCCAACACTTTGGGAGGCCAAGGTGAGAGGATCAACTGAGTTCAGGAGTTTAAGACCAGCCTGGACAACATGATAAGACCCCATCTCTATAACAATTTTAAAAGTTAGCCGAGAGTGGTGGCATAACCCTGTGGTCCCAGCTACTCAGGAAGCTGAAGTGGAAGGATCACCTGAGCCCAAGGGGTAGAGGCTGCTGTGTTTGCACCACTCACTCTAGACGGGGCAACAGAGTGAGACCCTGTCTCAATCAGTCAGTAATAAATAAATATAAAATGATAGCAGCTGGCAGTCACGAGAGGCAGCAAGGGAGATTTTCCAAAATACAAAATTCTCAAGATTCTAACCTCAGGATAGATTCTGAAACCCTAAGAGATTTTGGAAATTCTCGAAAGGTAGTTTTGCTAACACACAGCCAATTATAATCCACGTTGTCTTTTCTCCCTTGGGGTGCAAGGCCTTAATTAACAATATTTAACTTAAGCAGTCTCATAGTGCTACAACCAAGGGAACTCCTGAGCTACTTCCTGTTTCCAAGTCCCTGACCAAGCCACTCTTGAACTGCTCCATCGCCCAAAACAAACAAATTCTTTTAGTTAATATTTAAACTCTGTTCATTTGAGCTTTATTCCTTTGACCCTAATGCTTTAACTTCTGCTAAAATAAAAACACTCTTTACACTATTATTAATTATTTATGCTCTACTGTGATTGAAGAATCCAAACAATTTTGATAGGTGACTGCTTAAGCCTCTGAGAGTGAATTAACTGTATTGATCTCTTTGAGAATAAATTAACTATTATTGCTCATTGCTCATTTACATGTATAAGCTCTGGACTGGATACATTTTTTAAGACACTTAATATTTTAAGGCACTTAATTATTGTGAGACTTTATACATACATATATAAATATATACATATATACACATATGTATGTATGTGGTTTTTCTTTTCTTTTTTTTTTTTTTGAGACGGAGTCTCGCTCTGTCGCCCAAGCTGGAGTGCAGTGGCCCGATCTCAGCTCACTGCAAGCTCCGCCTCCCGGGTTTATGCCATTCTCTTGCCTCAGCCTCCCGCGTAGCTGGGACTACAGGCGCCCGCCACCTCTCCCGGCTAGTTTTGTATTTTAGTAGAGACGGGGTTTCACCGTGTTAGCCAGGATGGTCTCGATCTCCTGACCTCGTGATCCACCCGTCTCGGCCTCCCAAAGTGCTGGGATTACAGGCTTGAGCCACCGCACCCGGCCGTATGTATGTGTTTTTAAGTCTCACAATAATTCTACCAAGTAGGCATTCCTTTTAGGAAATGGAGTCTGGCTCTGTCTCCCAGGCTGGAGTGCAGCAGCACCATCTCTGCTCACTGCAACCTCCTTCTCCCGGGTTCAAGTGATTCTCCTATCTCAGCCTCCCGAGTAGCTGGGATTACAGGTGTGTGCCACCACACCTAGCTAATTTTTGTATTTTTCATAGAGACAGGGTTTCACCATGTTGACCAGGCTGGTCTTGAACTCCTGACCTCAGGTGATCGGCCCACCTCGGCTTCCCAAAGTTCTGGGATTACAGGTGTGAGCCACCATGCCCAGCCCAAGTAGGCATTCTTATCTCTATCTTATGAAAGAGAAAACTGAGGTTTAGAAGTTGGGAAAGGTTTACACCACCTGTAAGTGACAGCCAGAAACTAAACTCATTTGTGCCTATCAGATGCCAAAGCAGGGGTCACAATTTTGCCTAGACTCAAAATGACATATGCAGGTTCTTATTCTAGATGGTAGCATCTTATTCTAGATGGTAGCAGGAAGAGAGTAGATGGGTGAGAACCAGAGACCCAGGAGAAGACTGGGGCGTGGTAGAGGAAACACAAGAATAAAAGAAAACTGTGGCCAGGCATAGTGGCCATGTCTATGATCCCGGTGCTCGGGGAGGTCCAGATGGGAGGATCACTTGAGGCCAAAAGTATGAGGCCAGCCTGGGCAACATAGTGAGGCTCTCTCTGTCTCTACAAAAAATTTAGAAACTTAGTTGGGCATGGTAGCACCTGTAATCCAAGCTACTCAGGAGGCCGACATGGGAGATTGCTTGAGCCCAGGAGTTCAAGGCTTCAGTGAGCTGTGATTGGGCCACTGCACTCCAACATGGCTGACAGAGTGAGATTCTGTCTCTAAAATTAATTAATTAATTAATTAATTAATTAAAATGGAACGAGAATAGCAAAACATGAGGAAAAGTACATCTACTCAGTTAAGAACATTTATTAACTACTTAAAAGAAGACACTGCTAAATCCTGGCACAAATATGTGTGTATGTATATATTAATATACACATCTTTGTGTATATACATATATAAATATCTTTGTGTGTGTATATAAAAATATATATTAAAATTTAATATGTATTTGTTATATAAGATAAAATACATAGATGTTCTTTAAAAAATATAGACAAGCTGGACACAGTGGCATTAGCCTGTAGACCCCGCTATTAGGGAGGCTGAGGAAAAAGGATCATTTGAGGCCAGTAGTTTGAGGCTGAGGCTGTTGCATACCATGATCGTGCCTGTGAATAGCTATCATACTCCAGCCTGGGCAACATAGCAAGACCCCATCTCTAAATATAAAACTAAAAAGAGAAATGGTAGCATACAATAGAAACTGTTTATTCTACATCTTGCTTTTCTTATTAACATTTGTTATGTTAGTAAATATAGCACTATCTCCAGTCATCCCAATGTCTACATAACATTCCATTGTACTGACGTACCATAGGTTATTTAAACAGTTCCTTTTTCATGGACATTTAGGTTGTTTACAATATTTTAGGATTAGATTTGTGTTGCAATGACTATCCTTGTGCACATATGATTTTGCAAGTGCAAGCCTATTTATAGGGTAAATGTAGAGATGTGGAATTGCTGAGATGAAGAATATGTACATATGTATATATTTAATTTTGACATGCATTGCCAAAATGCTCTCCATAGAGGTATTCCCAACTCACATTCCCAGCAGCAATATATGAGAGTTTCTATTTCCCCACGCAACACCATTTGAATTTAGCCACTCTGTAGGTGGAATACAGTGTTTCTACAGTTTTTATTTGAATTGCCAATATTTCAAATACAGAGTATTTCATTTTTTAAAGTAAAGGATTTCCAACTTCTCTTGAAAAATCTGAAATGTAGCAACTCTGGATCTACTTTCCACTGCTGAATAGTGACTACTTTCCTTAGGCAAGGTATATGCAGTCAATATTGTCCTTCCTCCACACACACACAATCCCATATTCATCCTGACACTGAAGCCAACAGCTAGTTGCTATTCATCATTTTCCAATGCAGCCCCATTTACTAATCTATATTACCTTACTGGCTTCAGATATTTGAATTTTCAGCCAGTCTGAAGAGAAATTAATAATAAAAGAGAAAACAAACGAAACAAGAAGTAGAGTAGATAGAATAGTGAGTGAATATGAAAGAAAGATATGTTAACATAGTTCATGAGTAACAAATTTAAGATTCTTCTGGTCTCCCATCCTCCTGGAATTTATCAGGTTATATCCACAAACTTAATATAACTTTGAATAACTTTATGTCTCTGGCACAAACATGCCAGAGTAATGTTTTGAGAATCTTGAGGACAACTCTTGTTGTGAATCTAATTTTAGCAATAACCGTGGCCCTGACCTTCTAGAAGGCAAATACCTTCTATATATTCAGGTACAGAAAGCATCACATTCCTTTATTTCCTTATATCAAATTAAATTTGGAGTTATGCCCACACTCACTATGGAATTATAAACAGTAGATATTAGTTATCATGGGTAGGCAAGAGAGAAGGGTCTCCCTGGGATGGATGAATGCTGCCCTGATAACTTGGAGAACAACTCTAGTCTGTGCTCTATCATCTTCTAAACCTATGATGTTCCTAGAAGACCAGCAGCTCATTCCCTTCATGGTAGTTATGGGCACTGGAAGCTTTCACCATGATTCTCAAAGCAACAGCATCCATGCACTTTCTGGAAGAGTCCCCCTACCTACACCCTTGGCTCCACAAGGGGTAATGTGCACCCTCAGTCACCACACCACTGGGAAGCTACCTGGTGAAGATAAGCCACATTTATCTGTTCAACTCCAAAATCCAGTTTTGGTCCTTTCCTCCTCTGAAATAATCCAGTTTACTTTTCTCCTGTCTAAGCAGAGGTGGAAAGAGAAGTTCTAACTCAGGCCTTTAAAAACAAATTGCTGGCCATTCCTCTCTTGTTTGGGGAAAGGAGATGCTTTACTCTTCCCTTTTCAATTCACAGTAGGGAAAAAACACCTCTTTAGATTTTGTTTTCTTAAAACATTTAGTCTGCTACTTAAGAGGGAAAGTTCTGCAAATTCTGCCATTTAAGAGGAGATTAGAAAGCCAGGTATGGTGGCTCATGCCTGTAATCCCAGCACTTTGGGAGGCTGAGGATGGAGGATCATTTGAGCTAGGAATGAGCAGCCTGGGCAACATAGCAAGACCTCATCTCTACTAAAAAATAAAAGAAACAGTTTTTAAATAAAGGGCAATTAGATCTACTCTAGATTGAACCATATAAGAGATTTGCTCCTAGATTAACCAGGCCAAACTAGATAATAATTTCCTAGATTAACCAGGCCAAACTAGATAATTAAATTCCATAAATGAACCCAACTATTAAAATGTCTCTGAGACCTTTTTGTACAGAATTACTTACAGAAATACGTCTGGTCTGGATCTGAATCCCACCATCATAGGGTATTGGCCATGTACTAATCTCTTCAACGTTGACCTGTCATTTAACCCATTTCCTCCATGAATTTGAAATGATCTCTTTGGAGTACAAAGAGAGTTATATTATTATTTTCAAGCTTTCAGTTGAAGGGAAGGATGGAGGAGGTGAGGGAGGACAGTCAGATTCAGATTCAATTAAATTTGAAAGCAGATATGAAAGTTAGACTAAATCATCGTTCATACAGATTTACCTTATTCCCCTACTGACACATGGCCAAATAAATATGTATCTGAATATGTCTTCCTTTCTTGTAATAAACTTAGCTAGAGGGAAATAATTACCATTGCAAAGAATAGAGACATATGAAGCAGTTTTCCTGCTTATATAAGATCTCAGCATTTCATCACAATCAGAAAATTTGCTCATCGTCTGTTTCTCTCAATATTTTGTAACTTTTCTAATAAATCTGAAATGTTTAGCAGAGTGTCTTACCATGCACCTATAATCCCACCTATCTGGGGGGCTGAGGAGTAAGGATGGCTTGAGACCAGGAGTTTGAATACAGTTTTGACAACATAGCAAGACTCTGTTTCTAAATACTTAATAATAATACTCTGAAATTTTTTAGACAAAAATAAGGTGTTTCCAGTGACTAAAAATATATAAAGTACTACATCTAAATGAGTTTTAGTTATAAAACTAGTTGACTTTCCAAAGTCCTCTTACTGTAACTGTTTAAGAGATGAATGCAGAGAGCAGGAATCCTGATTGTTTCATGTGGGAGAAGGGTCAAGCCTCTATAAAAGCTCTGTACCTTGCCCTGTCAAGTGTGTGCTTGCTTCCAGAATTCAAACTTTGGAAATACAATTAAGTAATTAGGTTGGATTTGCACTGATAGAGTTTTGTTTTGTCTTTGTTTTTCTTTATAGAAACAGGGTCTCGTTCTGTCATGCAGGCTGCAGTGGAGTGGCATGATCATAGCTCACTGCTGCCTGGAACTCCTGGGCTCAAGTGATCCTCTCACCTCAGCCTCTCCAGTAGCTATGACTACAGGCAGATGCCACCATGCCTGGCCCCTGACAGAAACTTTAAGAAGGCATTTAGTATTATGATGAGAGGCTTTTGCACTGATTTCATGCAAAATGGCAACAGATAACTTGTACAGAGTACAGTTTTCCAGAAATAAAGTTGTTCTTAAATGAGAATGATGTCATACTAAAGCCATATATCAAGGACAAGTGTCCAACATGTGGTCTGTGAAAATGAAGCTCATTATAGGTTTTATGTGATGAGTCATCACAGTTACAGTCACTGGACAATGTCTTCAGTGTAAATTTTGAATAGACTTTCCAGTTCATGGACATTTTTGGCACCTTTTATACATAAAACATTGCAGATTTCTCCATGACCCAGTTTTTTGTTGTTGTTTTGTTTTGTATGGATTCAGCCCAGAGCTTCTCCAGAATTCTCCCAGAGAGAGCGGGGCTTCCCTCCACCATCCCATGCTGCTGCTTCCTCTGTTCTTTTTCTATCTTTTTGACACCATTTGCTTTCTACCTCCCATGTATTCCTCATATCTTACCTGTTTAAAAGTGAAATTTTAAAACAAAACCAAAAGATAAAGCTTTCCAGTTATTTCAGTGAGAGCTTGCCAAGAGAGTAAGGGAGTTGCATGAGTTCAGTCCTACTTCTTGAACATTTTCAGTGGCTCTTCACCACTTACCTGTATTTTTTAAAATTAATTTCCTCAGCCTAGTATTCAAAGTTCTTTATGCCCCATCCTAGTAGCTCACTCTAAACTTACTCCTACTACTCTCAAATCATTGTTACATAAGAAGTTGCTGGCCAGGTGCAGTGGTTCAAGCCTATAATCCCAGCACTTTGGGAAGCCAAGGCAGGCTGTTCACTTCAGGCCAGGAGTTTGAGACCAGCCTGGCCAACATAATAAAATCCCATCTCTAAAAAAATAAAAATAAAAATAAAATGTTATGGGTTCAATTGTATCCTGCAATAAACATATGTTGAAGTCCTAACCCCTAGTACCTCAGAATCTTCCCATGTTTGGAAATAGAGTTTTCACACAGGTAACCAAGCTAAAATGAGGTCATTAAGGTGGAAATTTGGACACAGAGATAGACACGAACAGTAGGAAGATGATGTAAAGGTAGGGAGAACATCACGTGAAGGAGGATTGAAGAGATGCATCTGCAAGCAAAGGAATACTACAGACTGCCAGCAAACCCAGAAGGTAGAAAGAGGCAAGGAAGGATTCTTCTGAAGCCTTTGGAGGAAGTACGGCCGGGCCAACACTTTGATTTCTGATTTCTAAACTGTGAGACAATACTCTTCTACTGTTTTAAACCCCCCAGCTCTCCAGTACTTTTTGTTGTTACAGCAAACTTAGGAAACTAATACAACTGCCACATTTTAAGCTTCTGTTGATATTATTTCTTCTGCTTCTATTTCTCCCCTTTTTGCTCTTTAAAAAAAAATTCTATTCATTTTTAGAAGCCCAGTCACATCTTACTTTCCTCTGTTGCCACCGTCTCTTTTAAAAACTGGGCCAGGCACGGTGGCTCACACCTGTAATCCCAGCACTTTGGGAGGCCAAGATGGGCAGATCACTTGAGGTCAGGAATTCCAGAACAGCCTGGTCAACATGGTGAAACCTTGTCTCTACTGAAAAATACAAAAAAAAGAAAAAAAAAAAAAAATTAGCTGGGAGTGGGCATGGGCGCCTGTAATTCCAGCTACTCAGGAGGCTGAGGCAGGAGAATCGCTTGAACCCAGGAGGCAGAGGTTGCAGCAGTGAGCAGAGATCTAGCCACTACACTTCAGCCTAGGCAACAGAGTGACACTACATCTTAAAAAATAATAATAAAAAGTAAAAATAATTATTCCTTGAAATTTGAACTCATATCATTTTTTGTATTCTTAGTATCAATAATTTGTTATATTCTGTGGGTTATGAGGTTTAAAAAGCAATACATATCCTTGTATGTATATATTCTCTTCCTCAATCTAGGCTTTAAACAGAGAATATGTCTTATCTGTTGATATTTAATAGGTTAGCAATGACGTAGATATAAGTACTCAATAAATATTTTTAGTGACATTATACTATTATCTCCTAATTGATAAATACACTTGAATAATTTAATAAAACATAAAAAACACTAGTGACTTTCATTATTAGAAAGATTATCTAATTTTAATTAATCTTAATTATATAAATAATATATATGATGGTACAGCATTTTTCTCTCAATCATCTTTATATGTTATGAGGTTTAAAAAGCGAACTTAATCTATTCATTCAATTTTATATTTCACTTTATTGATTTAATATATGACCATAGAAATATTTTTTCTACTTTTGTATGTTTATGAGTTGTTTAATAAACAATACTGAAATCATAATATGCATTCAATATTTTGTTCCACTTTATTCATTTAATATTGTACTCTGAGAAAGTTATATATTAACCAGTTATTCAAAAGTATCATTTTATTGGTTATATAACATTTTACTTATATAGGTACACCATAATTTATTTAACAGTTCTCTTTATGGTCATTTAAATGGTTGTAATATTTACTCTTATAATTTCATAAATACTATCTTTGCTCATATATCCTTGATAGTATCTGATATGGTTTGGATATTTGTCCCTCCAAATGTCATGTTGAAATATAATCCCCAATGTTAGAGGTGGGGTCTGGTGAGATGTGTTTGGGTCATGGGGGTGGACCTGTCATGCCATCTACTGTACTCATGATATTAAGTGAGTTCTAGTGAAATACGGTTGTTTAAAAGTATGTGGCACCTCCCCAACCTCTTTCTTGCTCCCACTCTCACCATGTGAGATGCCAGCACCCCTTTGCCTTCCACAATGATTGTAAGTTTCCTGAGGACCTCACCAGAAGCAGATACTAGCACCATGCTTCTTGTATGGTCTGTAGTGTGCAGTGAACCAATTAAACTTCTTTTCTTTATAAATTACCCAGTCTCAGGTAAATTTTTATAGCAATACAAAACTAATAAAGAAAATTGGTATCAAAAGTAGGGTGTTGGCTGGGTGCAGTGGCTCACATCTGTAATTCCAACACTTTGGGAGGCCAAGGCAGGTGAATCACCTGAGGTCAGGAGTTCAAGACCAGCCAGACCAACATGGTGAAACCCCATCTCTACCAAAAATACAAAAATTAGCCAGGTGTGGTGGTAGGTACCTGTAATCCCAGCTACTCGGGAAGCTAAAGCAGGAGGACTGCTTGAGACCGGGAGGCAGAAGTTGCAGTGAGCTGAGATCATGCCACTGCACTCCAGCCTGGGTAACAGATTGAGACTCTGTCTCAAAAAAAAAAAAAAAAAAAGTATGGTGTTGCTATAAAGACACCTGAAAATGTTAAAGCAACTTTGGAACTGGGTAACAGGCAGAGGTTGAAGATCTCAGAAGAAGACAAGAAGACAAGCGAAAGTTTGGAACTTCTTAGAGACTTGTACAGTAGTTATGACCAAAGTGCTGATAGAAATATAAACAGTGAAGGCTAAGTTAACGAGGTCTCAGATGAAAATAAGGAATTTATTTGGAACTGGAATAAAGGTAACCCATGTTACTCCTTAACAAAGAACTTTGCTGCATTGTGTTCATGCCCTAGGGAACTGTGGAAATTTGAATTTAAGAGTGATGACTTAGGGTATCTGGCAGAAGAAATTTGTTAGGCCTCGGAGCCCAAGCTAAGCCATCATATCCCTTGTGACCTGCAGGCATACATCCAGATGGCCTGAAGCAACTGAAGATCCACAAAAGAAGTAAAAATAGCCTTAACTAATGACATTACACCATTGTGATTGGTTTCTGCCCCACCCTAACTGATCAGTGTACTTTGTCATCTCCCCCACCCTTAAGAAGGTTCTTTGTAATTCTCTCCACCCTTGAGAATGTACTTTGTGAGATCCACCCCTGCCCGCAAAATATTGCTCCTAACTCCACTGCCTATCCCAAAACCTACAAGAACTAATAATAATCCACCACTCTTTGCTGACTCTCTTTTCGGACTCAGCCTGCCTGCACCCAGGTGAAATAAACAGCCTTGTTGCTCACACAAAGCCTATTTGGTGGTCTCTTCACATGGACGGGTGAGACATTTGGTGCCGAAGACCCGGGTCAGTGGGACTCCTTCCGGAGACCAGTCCCCTGTTCTCACCCTCACTCTGTGAAGAAATCCACCTATGATCTCGGGTGCTCAGACCAACCAGCCCAAGGAACATCACAACGATTTTTTTTGTTTGTTTTTTGTTTTTTGTTTTGAGACGCAGTCTCGCTCTGTCGCCCAGGCTGGAGTGCAGTGGTGCGATCTCAGCTCACTGCAAGCTCGGCCTCCCGGGTTCACACCATTCTCCTGCCTCAGCCTCCTGAGTAGCTGGGACTACAGGTGCCCGCCACCGCGCCCAGCTAAGTTTTTGTATTTTTAGTAGAGAGGGGGCTTCACGGTGGTCTCGATCTCCGGACCTTGTGATCCGCCCGCCTCAGCCTCCCAAAGTGCTGGGATTACAGGCGTGAACCACCACGCCCGGCTCACACCGATTTTAAATCAGGTAAGGGGCCTCTTTTTACTCTCTTCTCCAACCTGTCTCACTATCCTTCAACCACTTTCTCCTTTCAATCATGGCGCCACCCTTCAATCTCTCCCTTCTCTTAATTTCAGTTCCTTTCATTTTCTGGTAGAGACAAAGGAGACATATTTTATCCATGGACCCAAAACTCCAGCGCCTGTCATGGACTCGGGATGGCAGCTTTCCCTTGGTGTTTTAATCATTGCGGGGATGCCTGCCTGATTACTCACTCACGTTTCAGAGGTGTCTGACCGCGCAGGGATGCCTGCCTTGGTCTTTCACCCATAGCAGCAAGCACTGCTTGCACCCCTCAACCCCTTCTCCCCATGTCTCTACTCCTTCTCCACTTTCCTGGGGGGCAAGCACCCCCACACCCTTTCTCTCCATATCTCCACCCCTTCTCTCCGTGTCTTTACCCTTCTCTTTAAATTTACCTCCTTCATTATGGGCAACCTTCCACCCTCCATTCCCCCTTCTTCTCCTTTATCATGTGTTCTCAAGAACTTAAAACCTCTTCAACTGTCACCTGACCTAAAACTTAAATGCCTTATTTTCTTCTGCAATGCCGCTTGGCTCCAATACAAACTCGATAATGATTCTAAATGGCCAGAAAACAGCACTTCTGATTTCTCCATCTTATGAGATCTAGATAATTTTTGTCAAAAAATAGGCAAATGGTCTGAGGTGCCTGACATCCAGGCATTCTTTTACACATTGGTCCCTCGCTAGTCTCTGCTCCCAATGCAACTCATCCCAAATCTTTCTTCTTTCTCTCCCGTCTGTTCCTTCAGTCTCCACCCCAAGCTCTGAGTCCTGTGAATCTTCCTTGTCTACTGACCTTTTTGACCTCTCACCTCCTCCCGAGACTGCTCCTCCTCAGGTTGCTTTCCGCCAGGCTGAATCAGGCTCCAACGTTTCTTCAGCCTCTGCTCCCCCACCCTATAACCCTTCTATTACCTCCCCTCTCCACACCTGGTCTGGCTTACAGTTTCGTTCCGCGACTAGCCCTCTCATACCTGCCCAACAATTTCCTTTTAAAGAGGTGACTGGAGCTAAAAGCATAGTCAAGGTTAATGCTCCTTTTTTCTTTACCTGACCTCTCCCAAATCAGTTAGCATTTAGGCTCTTTTTCATCAAATATACAAACCCGCCCAGTTCATGGCCCGTTTGGCAATAACCCTTACACGCTTTACTGTCCTAGACCCTAGAGGAAGGCCGTCTTATTCTCAATATGCATTTTATTACCCAATCTGCTTCTGACATTAGAAAAAGCTCCAAAAAATTAGATTCTGGCCCTCAAACCCTACAACAGGACTTAATTAACCTCGCCTTCAAGGTGTACAGTAATAGAGTAGAGGCAGCCAAGTAGCAATGTATTTCTGAGTTGCAATCCCTTGCCTCCACTGCGAGACAAACCCCAGCCACATCTCCAGCACACAAGAACACGAAACACCTGAACCACAGCTGCCAGGGGTTCCTCCAGAACCTTCTCCCCCAGGAGCTTGCTACAAGTGCCAGAAATCTGGCCACTGGGTCAAGGAATGCCCGCAGCCCAGGATTCCTCCTAAGCCATGTCCCATCTGTGTGGGACCCCAGTGGAAATCGGACTGTTCAACTCACCTAGCAGCCACTCCCAGAGCCCCTGGAGCTCTGGCCCAAGGCTCTCTGACTGACTCCTTCCCAGATCTACTCAGCTTAGTGGTTGAAGACTGACGCTGCCCCATCGCCTCAGAAGCCCCCTGGACCATCACGGATGCCGAGCTTTGGGTAACTCTTACAGTGAAGGGTAAGTCCGTCCCCTTCTTAATCAGTATGGTGGCTACCCACTCCACATTACCTTCTTTTCAAGGACCTGTTTCCCTTGTCCCCATAACTGTTGTGGGTATTGATGGCCAGGTTTCTAAACCTCTTAAAAACTCCCCCACTCTGGTGCCAATTTGGACAACATTCTTTTATGCACTCATTTTTAGTTATCCCCACCTGCTCAGCTCCCTTATTAGGTCAAGACATTTTAACTAAATATTCCTGGGCTACAGCCACACCTCATTGCCGCCTTTTGCCCCAGTTAAAAGCCTCCTTCGCATCGTCCTCTCATATCCCCCCACCTTAACCCACAAGTATGGGATAACTACTCCCTCTTTGGCGACAAATGATGCACCCCTTACCATCCTATTAAAACCTAATCACCCTTACCCCACTCAATGCCAATATCCCATCCCACAGCACACTTTAAAAGGATTAAAGCCTATTATCACTTGCCTGTTACAGCATGGCCTTTTAAAGTCTATAAACTCTCCTTACAATTCCCCCATTTTACCTGTCCAAAAACCGGACAAGTCTTACAGCTTAGTTCAGGATCTGCGCCTTATCAACCAAATTGTTTGGCCTGTCCACCCTGTGGTGCCAAACCCATGTACTCTCCTGTCCTCAGTATCTCCCTCCACAACCCATTGTTCTGTTCTGGATCTAAAACATGCTTTCTTTACTATTCCTTTGCACACTTCATCCCAGTCTCTCTTCGCTTTCACTTGAACTGACCCTGACACCCATCAAGCTCAGCAAATTACCCAGGCTGTACTGCCACAAGGCTTCACGGACAGCCCCCATTACTTCAGTCAAGCCCAAATTTCTTCCTCACCTGTTACCTATCTCAGCATAATTCTCATAAAAAACACATGTGCTCTCCCTGCTGATCGTGTCTGACTAATCTCCCAAACCCCAATCCCTTCTACAGAATAACAGCTCCTTTCCTTCCTAGGCAGGGTTAGATACTTCCGCCTTTGGATACCTAGTTTTACCATCCTGACTAAACCATTATGTAAACTCACAAAAGCAAACCTAGCTGACCCCATAGATCCTAAACCCTTTTGCCACTCCTCTTTCTGTTCCTTAAAAACAGCTTTAGAAGCTGCCCCCACGCTGGCTCTCCCTAACTCATCCCAACCCTTTTCATTACACAGCCAAAGAACAGGGCTGTGCGGTCAAAATTCTTACACAAGAGCCAGGACCATGTCCTGTAGCCTTTCTGTCCCAACAACTTGACCTACTGTTTTAGGCTGGCCCCCACCCCCATGATTGTATCTCTCTGATCCACCTGACATTCACTCCATTTCCCTGTATTTCCTTCTTTCATGTTCCTCACCCTGATCACACTTGGTTTATTGATGGCAGTTCCACCAGGCCTAATTGCCACACACCAGCAAAGGCAGGCTATGCTACAGTATCATTCAGGTTACCACTCTGCCCCCCTCCACGACCTCTCAGCAAGCCGAACTCATTGCCTCAACTTGAGCCTTCACTCTTGCAAAGGAATTATGTGCCAATATTTATACTGACTCTAAATATGCCTTCCATATCCTGCACCACCATGCTGTTATATGAGCAGAAAGAAATGTCCTCACTATGCAAGGGTCTTCCATCGTTAATGCCTCTTTAATAAAAACTCTTCTCAAGGCCACTTTACTTCCAAAGGAAGCTGGAGTCATTCACTGCAAGGGCCATCAAAAGGCATCAGATCCCATTGCTCAGGGCAACGCTTGTGCTGATAAGGCAGCCAAAAAGCAGCTAGCCTTCCAACTTCTATCCCTCTTGGCAGTTTTTCTCCTTCTCATCTGGCCACTCCCACCTCCTCCACACTGAAACATCCACCTATCAATCTCTTCCTACACAAGGCAAATGGTTCTTAGACCAAGGAAAATATCTCCTTCCAGCCTCACAGGCCCTTTCTATTCTGTTTTCGTTTCATAACCTCTTCCATGTAGGTTACAAGTCGCTAGCCCGCCCCTTAGAACCTCTCATTTCCTTTCCATCATGGAAATCTATCCTCAAGGAAATCACTTCCCAGTTGTTCCATCTGCTATTCTACTACTCCTCAGGGATTGTACAGGCCCCTTCCCTTCCCTACACATCAAGCTCAGGGATTTGCTCCCACCCAGGACTGGCAAATTGACTTTATGCCTCGAGTCAGGAAACTAAAATACCTCTTGGTCTGGGTAGACACTTTCACTGGATAGGTAGAGGCCTTTCCCACAGGGTCTGAGTAGGCCACCATGGTCATTTCTTCCCTTCTGTCAGACATAATTCCACAGTTTGGCCTTCCCACCTCTATACAATCTGATAATGGACCAGCCTTTATTAGTCAAATCACCCAAGCAGTTTCTCAGGCTCTTGGTATTTAGTGGCTCCTGGTTTTACCTCAAATCGCCATCCTTAATTCTCTCTTGAAGTGGATGGAAGATCTTCAGTGGCAGGGTACCCTCCAATATTTTCACCCTGATGAAGTCCTATTCTTTACTTTTATACTCACTGTTATTCTGGTTCTCGTTCTTATGCCACCTTCTACTTCTCCCCAGCTATCTCCACCACACTATCAATCTCATTCTCTCCTAGCCATTTCCAATCCTTCTTTAACAAATAGTTGCTGGCTTTGCATTTCTCTTTCCTCCAAAATTGCCAAGGCCTCGACCTACTCACTGCTAAAAAAAGAGGACTCTGTATATTTTAAATGAAGAGTGTTGTTTTACCTAAATCAATCTGGCCTGCTATATGACAACATAAAAAAACTCAAGGATAGAGCCCAAAAACTCGACAACCAAGCAAACAATAACGTTGAACCCTCCTGGACACTCTCTAACTGGATGTCCTGGGTATTCCCAATTCTTAATCCTTTAATATCTATTTTTTCTGCTTCTTTTATTCAGACCTTGTGTCTTTCATTTAGTTTCTCAATTCATACAAAACTGCATCCAGGCTGTCACCAATAATTCTATACAACAAATGCTTCTTCTAACAACCCCACAATATCACCCCTCACCACAAAATCTTTCTTCGGCTTAATCTCTCCCACTCTAGGTTCCCATGTCGCCCTTAATCCCTCTTGAAGCAGCCCTGAGAAACATTGCCTGTTATCTCTCCATATAACCCCCCAAAATTTTCACCGCCCCAATGCTTTACCACTATTTTGTTTTATTTTTCTTACTAATATAAGAAGACAGGAGTGTCACACCTCTGGGCCCAAGCTAAGCCATCATATCCCTTGTGACCTGCACATATACATCCAGATGGCCTGAAGCAACTGAAGATCCACAAAAGAAGTGAAAATAGCCTTAATTGATGACATTCCACCATTGTGATTGGTTTTTTCCCCACCCTAACTGATCAATGTACTTTGTCATCTCCCCCACCCTTAAAAAGGTTCTTTGTAATTCTCTCCACCCTTGAGAATGTACTTTGTTAGATCCACTCCCTGCCTGCAAAACATTGCTCCTAACTCCACTGCCTATTCTAAAACCTATAAGAACTAATGATAATCCACCACCCTTCACTGACTCTCTTTTCGGACTCAGCTGCCTGCACCCAGGTGAAATAAACAGCCTTGTTTTCACACAAAACCTGTTTGGTGGTCTCTTCACATGGACGCGTGAGACAAAATTTCTAAGTAACAAAGCATTCACAGTGTGGCCTGAATGCTTCTACCAACCTATGCTCAGATGCAGGAGCAAAGACATGGCTTAAAGTTGGAAATTATATTAATATGAAGGGGAAGCAAAGCACAAAAGTTTGGAAAATTTGTAGCCTAACCATGTAGTAGGAAAAAAAAAAAAAGCCCATTTTCAGGGGAAGAATCCAAGCGGCTGTGGAGCAACCACTTGTTAGAGAGATTAGCAAGACTGAAAGGGAGCCAAGTGCTCATCTGCAAGACAATGGAAAAAAGGCCTTGAAGGCATTTCAGAGACCTTCAAGGCAGCTTCTCCCACCACAGGGCACAGGGACACTGTGCAGCCTGGGGACACTGCTCCCTGCATCTAGGCAACTCCAGCTCCAATCTCTGCTCGCAGGGCCCCAAATACAGCTCGGTCCACCACTCCAGAGGGTGCAAGCTGTAAGTCTTGGCAGCCTCCATGTGGTTTTAAGCCTGCAGGTAAACAGTATAAAAGTGAAAGACGCTTAGCAACTTCCCCCTCGATTTCAGCGATGTATTGGAAAGCCAGAAAGCCTGGTAGAAGCCTGCCACAAGGGTGGGGTCCCACACAGAGAAATTTACCAGGGCAGTGCAAAGGAGAAATGTGGGGTTAGAGCCCACACTGAGTCCCCACTGGGGACTGCCTAGCAGAGCTGTGGGAAGGGAGCCACTATCCTCCAGACCCTAGAATGGTAGAGCCACTTGTGTAGCTTGTGCCCTGGCACCTGGAAAAGCCACAGTCACTCAACTCCAGCCTTTGAGAGCAGTTGTGGGGACTGCAGCCTGCAGGGGCACAGGGGTGGAGCTGTCCAAGGCCTTGGGAGACCACTCCTTGCACCAGTGTGCTCTGAATGCAGTACATGGGAGTGAAAGGAGACTATTTTGGAGCTTTAAAATGACTGTTCTACTGGGTTTCAGATTTGCATGGGCTCTGATGTCCCTTTCTTTTGACTAATTTCTCCCTTTTGGAAGGGAATGTTTATCCAATGCCTCTACCCCCATTGTATCTTGCAAGTAAATTATTTGTCTTTGATTTCACAGGCTCATAGGTGGAAATAACTCATCTCCAGATAAGACTTTGGACTTTGGGACTTTAGAGTTGGGGCTGAAATGAGTTGAGACTTCGAAGGACCAATGTCATTTTGGGAGAAGGGATAATTGTGTTTTGAAATGTGAGAAACACATGAGATTTGGGGTGCCAGGTGGAATAATATGGTTTGGATAGTTTTCCCTTCCAAGCCTCATGTTAAAATTTAATCCCCAGTGTTGGAGATCAGGCCTCGATGGAGCTGTTTGGGTCACGGTTGTTAATCTTTTATAGCTTTGTGCTGTCCTCACAATAGTGAATGAGTTCTCATGAGATTTGACTATTGTTGGCTTTTTGTTTGTTTGTTTCTGAGACGGAGTCACCCAGGCTGGAGTGCAGTGGCACAATCTTGACTCACTGCAGCCTCCACCTCTCCGGTTCAAGCGATTCTCGTGTTTCAGCCTCCCAAGTAGCTGGGACTACAGCGATGTGCCACCATGTTCAGTTAATTTTATATTTGGTTGTTTAAAAGCATGTGGTATCTCCCCTACTTTCTTGCTCCCACTGTCACCATATGAGATGGTGGCTACCCCTTCACCTTCAGTCATGATTGTAAGCTACCTGAGGCTCACCAAAAGCAGATGCTTGTATCATGCTTCTTGTATGGTCTGAAAAACTGTGAACCAATTAAACCTCTTCTCTTTATAAATTACCCAATCTCAGGGTTTTTTAATAGCGACGCAAAACTGACTAATACAGTATCTAAGATTATTTTCTTGAGTCAATTTTTGGGAAAGGAATTAGTA
The DNA here is from genome assembly GCF_001698545.2 of Rhinopithecus bieti. Taxonomy (NCBI): domain Eukaryota; kingdom Metazoa; phylum Chordata; class Mammalia; order Primates; family Cercopithecidae; genus Rhinopithecus; species Rhinopithecus bieti. Next base: position 367,608 of record NW_016803625.1, on the reverse strand, counting down.
GGTCAAAGAGTATGAATATATTTATATTGATACAGGTTCTTGACATGGGTCGCCAAATTGTTCCTCACAACTGGTTATTCTTATTTGAAATCCATCAGCAGTGTATGAAAAGTACCTATCACCCATAAGCTTGAAACATTTTGATATTACATTTTCTTTTTCTTTTCTTTTTCTTTTTTGAGACAGGCTGTTGCTCTGTCACCGAGGCTGGAATGCAATGCATGATCTCAGCTCACTGCAACGTCCACCTCCCAGGTTCAAGTGATTCTCCCACCTCAGCCTCCCAGGTAACTGAAACTACAGGCGCATACCACCACACCCAGCTAATTTTTGTATTTTTAGTAGAGATGGGATTTCACCATGTTGGCCAGGCTGATCTTGAACTCCTGACCTCAGTTGATCTGCCACCTCGGCCTCCCAAAGTGCTGGGATTACAGGTGTCAGCCACCACACCTGGCCTTGGTATTATAAATTTTAATGGCAGTATGACATATAAAATTGTTATAATGGTGTATTTGTCTGTTTTCATGCTGCTGATAAAGGCATACCAAATACTGCTCAATTTACAAAAGAAAGAAGTTTATTGGGCTCACAGTTCCATGTGGCTGGGGAGGCCTCAAAATCATGGTGGAAGGCAAGGGGTAGCAAGTCATGTCTTACATGGATGGAAGCAGGCAAAGAGAGCTTGTGCAGGAACCGCCCACCCCCCTTATAATAACCATCAGATCTCATGAGACTTACTCACTATCACAAGAATAGCACAGGAAAAGACCTGCACTCTTGATTCAGTTACCTCCCACCAGGTACCTCCCACAACATGTGGGAATTCAAGATGAGATATGGGTGGGGACACAGTCAAACCATATCAACTGGTCCAACAATATTTTGGATTTCCTAAGATGGCAAATGTTTATTAGTGATTTGTATTTTTGTGGATTTTCTGCTTAGGATCTTTTGTCATTTTTCTATTGTTGTATTAGTATTTTTCTTACAGAATAGGGTGTTAGGTAGACTTTTCTACTCTCTTCAATCTAGGTTTAGACTTAAAGCTGAAGTCCAGAGGTTCCAAGTATCCTACATGCTAAAGAAAGACATAAAAATACCATCAAATTTGTGAACAGAGAGTTTTCCTTACCCTCAGGGTTTACAAAAATAGCCCTACAGCCTCTTCGCACCCCCATCTGCCACTCCATACAAAACACAGGGTTAAGAAGTGAGAATAATACAATTCAGAGACTAGTTATTTTGGCAATTCAAGAACTATTTTTGTAGCATTTTTCTAATCCCTATACCCATTTCTTGAAGTCACTCCTAGTAGCCAGAAACTCAGCTTTTGGTGGTACTAGTAATGGAGACATGACCTGGTGGTTTGAAACTATGCAGGGCACAATTAATTAAAAAAATAACCAGCCCGGGCGCAGTGGCTCACACCTGTAATCCCGGCACTTTGGGAGGCCGAGGCGGGGGGATTACAAGGCCAGGAGTTCAAGACCAGCCTGGCCAACATGGTGAAACCCTGTATCTACTAAAAATACAAAAATTAGCTGGGCATGGTGGCAGGTGCCTGTAATCCTAGCTACTCAGGAGGCTGAGGCAGGAGAATTGCTTGAAACTGGAAGGTGGAGGTTGCAGTGAGCCCAGATCTTGCCACTGTACTCCAGCCTGGGCAACAAGAGCGAAACTCCAACTCAAAAAATAAAATAAAATAAAATAAAATAAAATAAAATACCAGAAGATTTTGGAATCTGCCCGAGTGTGCTAAGGGATGAAAAAGAAATTTTGACACAGCACATTTTCAAGTAATAGTTTAAAAAAAGCCTATTAAAAAAAAAAAAA
>NW_016803625.1:326528-365525 GCF_001698545.2 Rhinopithecus bieti | reverse complement strand
TATTAAAAAAAAAAAAACAAACAAACAAACAAAAAAAAACCTATTTCATTTCTATACCCAAACAAGTAGAAATAACTCAATGATCTATTATACTTATTAAAATAATTTAAAGTGCTATTTCTGACAGTGTTAATATGTGTTGAAATAGTTTTCTCAATTTGTCTTTTGCTTTTTATTTAAATTTGTTATTTAATATACTGTGTTATATTAAAACTATTGGCCTAACTTGCACTTTAAATGAACCTTTTACCATTCATGATTTTGTAACATCATGCTTTGAACATTTGGAAAATACTGCATTACTGAATTATTCAGACGTTCCAAGTAGTGACACATTTCATGATACGATAAAATAAAATGACAATCACTAATATCACACTAACAATATTTTTAGCATCTTAATTCTGAAGTTTTCATGCTCAGAGTACTGGAGAGTTTTCCAAAACACTAGCTTTTAGTTGAAAGCTTAATTTTTTTTTTTTTTTATTGATAACAAAATACTGTCAGTTGTTTTCCTTGAGATGACAGGCTTACTTCATTCATTTTTGAGAAAATGTCGTCGGCCGGGCGCGGTGGCTCAAGCCTGTAATCCCAGCACTTTGGGAGGCCAAGACGGGCGGATCACGAGGTCAGGAGATCGAGACCATCCTGGCTAACCCGGTGAAACCCCGTCTCTACTAAAATACAAAACTAGCCGGGCGAGGTGGCGGGCGCCTGTAGTCCCAGCTACTCGGGAGGCTGAGGCAGGAGAATGGCGTAAACCCGGGAGGTGGAGCTTGCAGTGAGCTGAGATCTGGCCACTGCACTCCAGTCCGGGTGACAGAGCGAGACTCTGCCTCAAAAAAAAAAAAAAAAAAAAAAAAATGTCTGCCAAATATTCAAGTCTGAATAATCCTAATTTGTCTGTCAATTGTTCTTTCAAGTAAAAATAGTGCCCCATGAAAAAAATCAGCTAGTTTGGCTCACAACTTCATCACACAAGTGCTTTTCCACAAGACAAATATTGTATTTTTGTATGCAGCAAAAGTGCTATATGAATGACTTATTTGCCACACAGCATATTTAGAAGCCATGTACTAAAGAGTTAATATTTAATCAAATTAGTTGGGCATGGTAGCATTTACTTGTAGTCCCAGCTACTTGGGAAGCTGAGACAGGAGGATTCCTTGAGCCCAGGAATTCGGATCCAGCCCGGGTAACACAGCAAGATTCCATCTCAAAAAAAAATTAGTAAGTAATCATTTTTACTACCTCATCAGTATATTCTTGATGTGAAACTACATTTTTTTTCTGAGTCCCCAGTGGCAAAGAATCTTAGAACTCAGTACAGTTTGGTGCCCCTGCCTTGATTTGTGCTAAGGAGACAGAGGTTTGACCCAGCATTGCTTTTGCATTATCAGTATAAATGTAAACACAAAAAAATGGCAAGTAATGTCTTAGTTCTGTTTTAAAAATTGTTCTGGCCTTATAGATCCCCTGAAAGGGTCTTGGAGATCCCTATGGTTTCATGGGTCATACTTGGAGAAACACTATTATGTGTGATACCATGACAGTGAGTGAAATATTCGTAGTTTAATTGATGGTGATGCTGATAGACATTTCAGACAAGTAACACAAATTTTAAAGCCAAATCTATCCAAAGTGACAGTATAGTCAAGAAAATCAACCTGCCACCAGATTGGTAACTGGTCTCCCAGGAGAATCTTGCTCTTTCAGAGGCTCAGCTAGGCTACTGGCCAGGCAAGCACTCAGCAGTGGCATTAATCTGATTAGCCTTGATGAGAGTTCACGTTGTTGAACCCATGTGTAATCTCCATTCCTGTTGTCAAGGCCACTTTGTTCGTAAGCCCTTGATGAAGCACTTGTAGATGAAGCTAGAAGCTGAATGTTATGCATACAATGGGTCTTCTTGTCTAGCTGGTAACTGCAAGACTCTTCAGTCAGTGACCTTTGGTAGGAATTCACATGAGACAAATCCTCATATTCTGTCCTTATTCTGGGGGTACACACAAATACCTTTTGCTCAGATCTCCTTATCTTCATCCCTCCAATTGTGTATCTTTCATGTCATTGAATTTCCAGTGACAATCACTAGTGATTGTCAATATGATCCATATTTTTGGCCATCTCTCCTTCCAGGCAGAGAGGGCAAGCAGACCGATATACTGCTTGAAGTCCTGCTCAGTAGAAGTATTTCATTTCCTTACTGTCATCTCAGACCACCTCTGAGTTGGGCCATAATTATGCATCAATTCACTTCCATCTGTGTCAGCATATCACTCAGAATGATATGTAAACCAGGCCTGAATTTTTTTCTTCCTCAGTCAGGGGGAACACCCCATGAGGTCAGAAGTGTGAGTTGAAGGACAGGCAGCAATGCAATAACAGTACATTTCATGAGAGTCTAAACCTCAATTCATGCAAATCACATATTCAGTATCTCTTTGAGCTCAGTCTCCCACCAATATCACTTTATAATGGAGTTTCGCTGTTGATGTCCAACTTTAGAGCTTTTGGGATCAGATATATCCAGTTCATGACACTCATCTCAGATTGCCTGGCCATTTGATGTCCCATGGTCAGATATTTAATCTCTACCAGCACTGAGTGGCAAGAAAGATGCCATTTCTAAAAAGGTGAATGAATTATCTACATAGCTTTGTTTTAAAATCTTACAAGTATATATTGTCATTCTTGTATGGGGATTTGCCAGAAGCTCCATGGAACAGCCCTAAAAGTCACAGACCTGCTGATTCATATGGCCTAAATGGTAAAATAACTTGTACTGTAACCTGGACCAGCTTCAGAGTATTGTTTTGCTCTGAGCTCCATTCAAAACTCAGTAAATGGGCAAAGCAAATCACACAAATTAGATATATGTTGGCTCCAGATCCAAAAGAGGTCCACAAAATAACCACTTGTTTAATGCTAGTGGGTGGAAGATACATCAAGTTAACTTTTACTTTGGAGGAGAGATCTCAGTATATCCCAAACCCCAGGACCTTGGGAATCCAATACATTTTCATGGGATTTATCTCCTCCCCCAGCACAAATGTGTCTTAATAAAGTTTCGCAATAGATCTATAAGCATGATTTCATATATTATGTAGCCTAGATTATGACAGACAGCCACAAAGCTGAAAGCAACAGTGAATTTTTTTTTTTTTTTTTTGTCTTAATAATGCAACAGCAAATTGCTTCTTGGTTGGAATAGAGAGAATAAAGCATTTGCCAGAGCAATAGCTGCATACTAGGTATTAGATATTTTGTTGTTTTGATTCAGTAAAGAGACTACATATATAAAAGCAGCAGCATTTCCTGTCACCACCTGATTAAGTTTATGAAAATTGGCTGGGCACGGTGGCTCATGCCTGTAAACCCAGCACTTTGGGAGGCCAAGGCAGGTGGGTCACTTGAGGTCAGGAGTTCAAGACCAGCCTGGCCAACATGGTGAAATCCCATCTCTACTAAAATACAAAATTAGCCAGGTGTGGTGGCACTCACCTGTAATCCAAGCTACTTGGGAGGCTGAGGCAGGAGAATCACTTGAACCTGGGAGGCAGAGGTTGCAGACAGCCAATATCAAGCCATGGCACTCCAGCCTGGGCAACAGGGCAAGACTCCATCTAAAAAAAAAAAAGTCTATGAAAATCCTCTATCACTCTCCAAAAGCCTACTACCATCATCACAAGCTAAATCTACACTCTTGCATCCCTCAAGACTTTCATGGTGACATTAATCTCCATAGACCTCATTGATGCACTATTGCTTTTGATTTAACATTTCGGTTGATCAGAGTAATTCTAGTGGTTTCTACTTGGCCCTTTTCATATTAGCCATCATTCTACAGGCAATGGAGCCAGTTTGAAGAGTCTGTTGGTTTTCAAGTGTTTTCTTAGGAACTACAAATTCAGAAATAAAGAGAATTACCATAGGGTTCTTTGTGTGGACCCACTTGGCCCACTGTGAGAAGAAATTAGACCAAAGCTCCATATAACATCTAACGTCTATAAATCTCCACTCTATTTGGCCAAAGAGCATTTGAGTTCTCCAGGAATTAGCATCAACTCTTAAGTCTGTCCCAGTAATCCCAGAAAAATCTGGATGTTGCCCTCTTTCCAGTACACAGATAACCTATCAAACAGCCTCTAGTGACTTTCAGGAAGGCAAAGTGGAAAATTAACAGTATACTCTACTGGTAGAACTGTAGAATTGTTCCTCAAGGAGACGACCTTGTTCATATCTCAAAATCGGATGTCTATTCCTGTACCAGTTCCACAGTGTTTCTATTAATATAGCTTTATAATGTGTCTTCAAAACTGATGAAGTAATTCCTAATATTGTCAAAGATTATTTTGGCCATTCTTATACATTTGCTTGTATTTTGGACTAATGAATTTTGGACTCCATTTGGCAAAGTACACACACACACACATACACACACACAAATCCTATTAGCATTTTTATTGAGATTGTTTGTTTGGATTTATAAATTAATTAAGGGAACACTTAGATTTTTGTAGCACTAAGTCATCTCATCAGTGAACATGATGCACCTACTTATTTGGAAATTTTATGTCTTCTATTAGATTTTGTAATGTTCTCAGTAGAGGTCTTGCACATTTTTTTTTTTTGAAACGGAGTCTCGCTCTGTCGCCCAGGCTGGAGTGCAGTGGCCGGATCTCAGCTCACTGCAAGCTCCGCCTCCCGGGTTTACGCCATTCTCCTGCCTCAGCCTCCCGAGTAGCTGGGACTACAGGCGCCCGCCACCTCGCCCGGCTGATTTTTTTTATTTTTTAGTAGAGACGGGGTTTCACCGGGTTAGCCAGGATGGTCTCGATCTCCTGACCCCGTGATCCGCCCGTCTCGGCCTCCCAAAGTGCTGGGATTACAGGCTTGAGCCACCGCGCCCAGCCGGTCTTGCACATTTTTATTAGTTTTATTTCTAATTGGTCTCATCCCCCAAAATTAAAATTTATTATAAGCTCACATTCTCATCCATCTACTCCCTTCTCCCCTTTATAGTCAAACTTCTAGAAAAGTCCACACTACATGTTTCCATTCACTCACTTCACTTCCTCTTAAACATAATGCAATTTGGATTCAATGAGCCCCACTTCATCAAAACTGCTCAGTCACCAATGAAATGCATAACGAAAAACTCGAAAAGTCTTTTCTCAATTCTTATTTTGCTTAACTTTAAAAAAAATTTACAGATTTAAAATTTACATAAATTCACTTATTATAATTTATATTTCTATGTGTTTTGACATATTCGTAGAGCATCATCACAGTCATATACAAAACAGTTTCATCAGGCTAGGCACAGTGGCTCTCACCTGTAATCCAAGCACTTTAGGAGGCCAAGACGGGCAGATCACTTAAGGTCTGAAGTTCAAGACCAGCCTGGCCAACTTGGTGAAACCCCATGTCTATAAAAATTAGCTGGGAGTGGTGGTCTGCACCTGTAATCCCAGCTGCTCAGGAGGCTGAGACAGGAGAATCGCTTAAATCCAGGAGGGCAGAGGTTGCAGTGAACTGAGATCATGCTGTTATACTCTAGCCTAGGAAACAGAGCAAGACTCCATCTCAAAAAAAAAAAAAAAAAAAAGTTTCATCACTCCCCAAATTCCTTCCTGCTGCCTCTTTATGGTGAGTCTCCATCTCTACCCTACTCCTGGCAACCACTGATTTGTCTCCCATCTTAATATTTTTGCCTTCTCTAGAATGTTAAATAAGTGAAATCATACAATATAAATGTTTTGCTTCTATCTTCTTTCACTTTCACAAAATATATTTGAGATTCATTCATGTTGCTACATGAATCCATATTTCCCAACTTTTATTGCTAAGAAGAATTCCAATGTATAGATATACCACAAATTGCTAATTCATTTATTCAAGTTTGAGTTGTTTCCAGGTTTTGACAATTACTAATAAAGTTGCAATGAACATTCATGTACAGATTTCTGTGTGAACATAACCTTGCATAAATATCTGAGAGTCAGACTGCTGCATTATGAAAAGCATGTTCTTATATGATAGAATATATGATGGCAAATCATAAATGTTTAAATGATTAAACCTGCTCAAGTCAACGAGGTTGTCAAACTGTTTTTCAAAGTGGCTGTGGCAGCAAAATATTAGGATTCCAGTTGATCCACATCCTCACCAACATTTGGTAGTATCAGGAATTTTTCCCTATTCTCATAGGTGTTTTGGGCATTTCACTGTGATCATACTTTGCATTTCCATAATGAGTACCATATCTTTTCATATGCTTATTTACCATCAATATATCTTTTTGAGTTGATTTGTGTATATTTTTTGCTTTTTTAATTGTTGAATTTTGAGCACTCTTTATATATTCTGAACACAAGTTTTTGTTGTTGGTGGTGGTGGTGGTTTTTTTGGTCAGGAATGTGACTTTAAATGTTTTCTCCCAGTCTGTAGGTTTGTCTTCATTTTCCACCAGTGTCTTTTTCAGAGCAAAAGATTTTAATGTTAATTGTTGGACTTTTCAGCAGCATTTGACATAACTTTCTCACCTTTCAGGTCTCAGCCTCAGAAGGCTTAGCTGAATTAGCCTTCTTCAATATTTTTATCTCAGTAAATTTCTACCATGCTACCCTCTATATTTTCTTTATGGCACCTGTTACATGTTGTAATTATTTTATTCATGTATTATGTTTCTTAAGTATATTCCCCACTATGTTGTAAACTCCGTGAGTATTAAGTGGCCGTGTCTGCTCTTTCACAATAGTACTCTCAGTGACTAACAGAGAATCTGGCAAATAGTTATGGGAAGGAGGAAGGGACAGTAGGTCTTGAAGGAAAGGTCAAAGGTTATTCAGATAATTCTAGCTCAAGAAATTGGCTAATTGTTAATAATTTAAATGAAAATCAAATATAGGCAAGAAGAGATGGCTTGAGAGAAAAGTTAATACATTTATTTAAGGCCTACTAATTTTAAATACCGGGAGACATGGTGGTATCTGCCAAATTTCTCCATGTAATTATCCCTCTTTTCCCATTATTAATAAGTACGTTAGGGGAAATAATTTGAGACTATACAAATATCTTATTTTTCCTCAAACTTTTGTCCACTGATTTTAGAATCCTTCCACGTATTTTACCTGCAACAATTTTAAAGTTTCCTCATTCTTTTCTCATATATTAATTGGATTTTCTATAAAATCAAACTTTCCTTTCTCTCTCAAATATTTATTTATTCAACTATTCCAAATCATATTCCTTCTGTTTGCCTTATTTGCCAGGCAAGTGAGGATTTAGCAAAACAACAAGAGAAGAGCAAATACCGTTTAAAAAGACAAATCACAAAGAATTTTCAAATTTTTCGCATTAGCCTGTCAAACCAGATGAACTGGTCAAACAACAAAAAAGTTAGATTAAGATGAGGCACACAAATACCATTGATCAAAGCAACATGAGTCCATAGAAAACAAAGTTACCACAAAAAGACAAAAGTGCTTACTGACTGTGTGTGGTGTCTTAAGATCAAAAGGTAAGTCAATGCATTTTGATAACTAATGTTCACTTTGTTCCTCTCTTACTCTTACTGGGTAGAGTTTCTAAATACAAGAAGAAATTAACTGCTTTATTTCAAAATGGGTAGTGGGTTTTTTTCTCTTTTATTTTAATCAACTTTTATTGTATTCAAAACAATGGATAGTGGTTTTAATGGTTTATTTGAGCTGGGGCTTTTTCCCTCCAACCAAGACATCTATTATTTTTCAGAGAAAACCCAACCAATACATTGTTAGGTTGAAGCAGTATGAATACTGATAACCATCAAATGTTTCTGCCTTAAGAAAGATTATTTCCATGCCTATAGCAATAATCCTTTTTTTACAAAATAGGTTGTCTTTGCAACAGATTGGTATACTGTGAAAAACAAACAAACAAACAAACAAACAAAAAAGCACATAATTTGTCTGTAAGGAGAATAAGCATTGATTTTGGAAATAAGCCACAATTTCTTGGGTGACCTAAGAACAAGTCACCAAACTTGCCTCAACCGGATTTTCCCATCTATGAAACAGTAATAGTTTTTACCTACCTCATTAAGCGATGTCAGACATTAATTAACATTCATAATGGGCTTGAGATCTATGATTAAAAGCTATCATCATTGAAGGAAAACAGAGCCATTCAACTGTTGAGGAGGAGTAAACAAATCGGGGAAGATGTGTAGTCCATGAGAAGAGACATTGAAGAGTGAAAATTAGTCAGGAAAGGGGAAATGGAGACTGAGTCAAAATCTCAACTGATCTATAAGTATTTATGATTTTTTCCCATGGAATTAAGTAATATACCTCCTTAATGTCTCAATAAGGAAGTATTCTTTCCTACACTAAGATTCTTAACCTTTTAGTGCCATGGAGCTTTTAAATATTTTAGCAAAGCCTATGGACTATTCTTGTAATCATTTGTAAATGCTTTTAGAAATATTCAGGATTATGAAAGAAACCAATTTTATCAAGACGCAGTTTTCAAAATGTTTTCAAATTTAATTTTAGAGTAATATGTATGCTTCTTTATTAAATTAAATGAAATCTAATGGCAGTCTGGTAACTACCATAATTTTAAAGGAGTGATGATTATAAACAACACTTTGAGATATTTGCAGTAACTCCAATGCGTATAAAAATTTCTGTGTTTTCTACTGATGACAAAGTTAGGGGAATTACTCTTAATACTGTGCTATGTTGTCTACATTTACAATTTTTTTAATGTTAGGTTTAATTAGGAGTTACTGAAAATAAAGATGTATTTTACCCCACCCAAGTTCACGAACCCTTTAAATTTTATTCATAGGCTCCTTTGGGATATTTGGATCTCAGGTTATAAGAAACCCTATTCTACACTTATCCTGGAATTTCTAGGGTAATACTAAGAAATAAATATTATTTCTCAATGTGTAATCAGGTAATCACAGATACAAGTGTTTATTAAAATGCAAATATGTTGGCCTTTTCCTAGACTTACTAAATCAAAACTAGGGCTGGATAATAGCTGTGAATCCATATTTTTAGTAAGTATCCAGCTGACTGACTTATATACTAAAGTTTGAGAATTGCTACAAAGTTGATTACCTCAATAGTCATCTTCAGTGGAATCATAGTTATCAAGCCAGAGAGTCTCAAATGTTAGTTTGAGATATTATAACACAGTAGCTCTGAAAGGGATTAAGAAATTTTAATTTTTCAACAGGCACTTCAAATATTATGATGAATATATTCTCAATTCCATTAGGAGAAATATTCCTAACCAAAGACATTAAAAGTCCAAGTAAAAAATCTGCCTGAAAATGAGAGGCGCTGCTGAGGAGCTTCACATCAGAATCTTCATAACAGTACTCCACTCCTTTTCCTTTTCTGCACCGATTAACATTCTTTAAAAGAGTATCCTTACATAGAACAGTTAAATACAGATTCAATGCATTATGTTACAGAAGATACAAAGGAATAGTGGCACTTTTTTCTGCATTTAAAACATCATGCACTAAACTGGTAGGCAAAAATTAAATTTGTCATCAACATGAAAAGCAATAACTATAGAGAAATAGGGTTGCAGAAGATCTAAAGATCATCCAAGCTTTCAGTTACTACCTTTTTTGCTTCTGCCTCACAAATCTTTATCCCTATCCAGAACTCTCTGTAATTTGATTTCAGACCAGTATATCCAACTGCCTGCTAGACATCTATTCCTGAATATTACAGACAGCTGCAAACCAAAACTGAAATCATCACTTTCTCTCTTATATTGTTTGTCTGGGGTTTTGTTACCCCCATCTTACAAGGCATGCAGAAGTTATCCTGGACTTCTTCCTAATTTTTTCTTTGCTAGGAGACACTGAGACACTTTTGGGGTGGCTGACCAACTTTAAAGCGTCAGCAGTGGCCTAGCATCCCGTAAGTCTGCATTTTTCTTTCTTTCTTTTTTTTTTTTTTTGAGATGGAATCTCACTCTGTCACCCATGCTGGAGTGCAGTGGTGCAATCTCAGCTCACTGCAACCTCTGCCTCCCAGGTTCAGGCAATTCTCCTGCCTCAGCCTCCCGATTAGCTGGGACTACAGGCACACACCACCATGCCCAACTAATTTTTGTATTTTTAATAGAGACGGGTTTTCACCATGTTGGTCAGGCTGGTCTCGAACTCCTGACCTCAGGTGATCCACCTGCCCCAGCTTCCCAAAGTTCTGAGATTATAGGCATGAGCCACCGCACCCAGTCAAGTCTGCATTTTTGGAGTGCCAGTCTCCAATATGTCTGATGTTGTAAGATGGACATAGTGCTTGGATGCTGTGTATCCTTCTGATACAGCTTTCGTGCCCCAAACTAACTCCAAAAACACAACTACAGCCCTAGGAAACTTTACGAGATTATGTTTGGCCGGGTGCGGTGGCTCAAGCCTGTAATCCCAGCACTTTGGGAGGCCGAGGCGGGCGGATCACGAGGTCAGTAGATCGAGACCATCCTGGCTAACACGGTGAAACCCCGTCTCCACTAAAACTACAAAAAAAAACTAGCCGGGCGAGGTAGCGGCGCCTGTAGTCCCAGCTACCCGGGAGGCTGAGGCAGGAGAATGGCGTGAACCCGGGAGGCGGAGCTTGCAGTGAGCTGAGATCCGGCCACAGCACTCCAGCCCGGGTGACAGAGCGAGACTCCGTCTCAAAAAAAAAAAAAAAAAAAAAAGGAGATTATGTTTTACATGAGTTCAGATTTAGGCCTCTTTAAGAAATGCCTTTCATGCCTATGATTCATTTTTCTTTGTATTCATCTTTACTTTCCCCTCACTCCATTCAAGTCATAGGATTTCCAGATCTCAATTTAGGGTGTAGTTCTTGGTGAACACTCTTTCAGTCTGTCTCTGACCTAAACAAGAGAAATCCTTGGGGGCCCACAAAGTCCTGATTGAATCACGAGTAGAGTACATTGGGATTGGAGTCCAAAGCCCAACCTAGTAGTGTATGACTCAGAAGTTGGAATTCTAGCCAGGTGCGGTGGCTCATGCCTGGAATCCCAGCAGTTTTGAGAGGCTGAAGTGGGAGGGTTAAGTCCAGGAGTTCAAGACCAGCTTGAGCAACACAGTGAGACCCTGTCTCTACAAAAATAAAACATTAGTCCAGTGTGCTGATATGTGCCTATAGCCCCAGCTACTTGGGAGGCAGAGATGGGAGGATCACTTGAGCCCAGAAGGTCAAGGGTATGGTGAGCCATGATTGCGCCACTGCACTCCAGCCTGGACAACAGAGCAAAACCCTGTCTCAAAAAATTTAAAAAATTTTCAAAAAGCAGAATTCGGAATTCTGATCACCAACATCTGGTGTAGTTAAACTGATCAAAGTGCATACACAGCTAAGGTTTAGGAGGTAAGATCACTAAAGAATCTTAAAATTTAAGGACTGTTGTCCTATTTATGGATAAATCCCCACAAGAAGAGCAAGGCTAATGCACAAGTATGGGCTCCAGTAAGTAGACCATTGTCTTGGTGAAGACGAGGATTCAGTTCTAGGGTGTCTGGCTGACCTCAAGACAGAGCCTCAGCATGTAAACTTCTGACTTAAAAATACCAAGTACTGCTGGATTGCTCTGTGTTCTCCACTCCAAGATCAATTTTCTTCTTCATCCTATTCCTCAGCCAGGGTTGAAGGAGTAATATTCAATGCTAGAGAAAATAGGCAAATTCCTCCTGGAACAGGAAAATGGGTTGCAGAAAAGAATGCCTGCATCAGCCTGAGAAGAACAACTTTAACCAAGGTTTAGTGATTTGAACACTGAAGAAAGATGAGATTTAGGGAATGAGACTCTGCAGAGATAATATCCTTCTCAATGAGCCCCTGTATGCACAGTGCTGGAAGAACTTGGAGCAAAGAAAGCTAGGGTTCTGCTGGGATTAAAGTAGCTCATAGTGGCCTCTGTTCACATGTTATTGAACTCATATTTAGTGGAAGATGGCCTAGAATATACCTTAGAGGAAAAGACTCAGGCTGAAACATGCCCTGGGTTAGTCCCAACAGTGGGAATGCATGGATTTAAAACAAAATGTGCATGGTTGCAGGCAAACGGGAGGGAGACATGCAAGAGGGCCTGAGACACTGAATCTGATACTAGAGCTTTGATTTATCTGTGGGAACAGAGAATTGGCTTGATATTGGGAAAAGATTTGTACTGTTAAAATGTATAAGGTGTATACAGAAAATAACTGACATTATGTGGTGCAGACATCAAGGGCTCAGTATATACTATAGTGGTTGAGAGGTGGATTTTGGAGTCAGACTATCTGGGTTTTAATACTACTTTCTCTATGGGCAAGTCTCTTCACCTCTTTTCTTCTCTTAAAAGTAGAAAAAATAATTATACCTACCCATAAATTAGTTGTGAGGATTACATGCACTGACATATGTAGGAAACATAGAATTGTGTTTAGCACATACTAGCTGTAAAAATGTTAGCTATAATCACTGTATTATAGTGTGGTAAGTTTGTTGGGCAATGAATAGCTGAGCATACTTTATTTATTTATTTATTTATTTATTTATTTATTTATTTATTTATTTTTGATACGGAGTTTCACTCTTGTCACCCAGGCTGGACTGCAATGGCATGATCTTGGCTCACTACAATCTCTGCCTCCTGGGTTCAAGCGATTCTCCTGCCTCAGCCTCCCAAGTAGCTGGGATTACAGGCATGTGCCACCACATCAGGTGAGTTTTATATTTTTGGTGCAGATGATGTTTCACTATGTTGGTCAGGTTGGTTTCGAACTCCTGACCTCAGGTGATCCACCCACCTCGGCCTCCCAAAGTGCTGGGATTACAGGTGTGAGCCACCGTGCCTGGACTGAGCATACTTTAAACTATGGAAAGAATCACATCTAGAGGCACATGCCAGAAAGAGTAAAAAATTTAAAAAAAGAAAAAGCAAAATAAAATAAGGATAGGAATAGAAGGAGACTGCTTTGCCTAATGCAGGCTACAAAGGAAATAGCAAGCCTACATACTTGTAGGGGACAGGTAAGTTGCACAAATATATGTAGACAATGTGTATTAGTCAGAGTTATCAGAAAGACAGATATAATAGGATATGTACATAGACATATGAAGGGATTTATTAAGGGAATTGGCTCACATAATTATGGAGGGTGGGAAGTCTCCCAACGGGCCATCTGCAAACTGGAGGCTCTGGGATGCTGGTAGCATGGCTAAACCAAGTCTGAAGGCCTCAAAATCAGGAAAGTCAATGGTGTAACTCTCAGTTGGAGGCTGAATGCCTGAGAATCTGGGAGCTGCTGGTGTTAAGTCCTAGAGTCCAAAGGCCGGAGCCTGGAGTTCTGATATCCAAGGATAGGAGAGGAAGAATGCAGCCCAGCTCTAGGAAATAGATGGACATATTTGTCTTTCCTCTGTTTTTGTTCTCCAGCCCTGGCAAATTGGATGGTGCCTGCCCACGTTGAGGGAGTGTCTTCCTCACCTAGTCCACTCACACTCACATGCTAATCTCTTCTGTAAACACCCTCACAGACACACCCCAAAATAATGCTTTACCAGGTTTCTATGTATTCAGTAATCCAGTCAAGTTGACACCTAAAAGTAAACATTACAAGGTGTATTGGGGAGTTCAGAGACAGGAAAATAAAGTAGCAAAATGTAGAATCTAGAAAAGGTAGTGGCTTTTGCAAATCAGAGTAAGCATGTCTATTGCCTCAGGGCATTCACATTCAGTATTTATTTATCAAAAGTGCTAACCAAATTAAACAGTTTTTGGATCATTCTAAGAGGCTAGCTCCCAGTTGGCCACATACATAGTTTTGAGTTGTCATATGTCATTTCAGTTAAAATACTGTCCTATCCTATTTCTGATGTGTCTAGCGGAAACACCAGGCCTTGAGTGGGCTACATGGCCCATCTCTGGATGATGCAAAGGAGCTGTGGTAAGGATTATAAACAGTTAGGAAATTTTTTTGTTTTTTCTTTGAGACAAGGTCTCACTTTGTCACCCAGGTTGGACTTCAATGGTGTGAACATGGATGACTGCAACCTCCACCTCCTGGGCTCAAGTGATCCTCACACCTCAGCCCCCTAAGTAGCTGAGATTATAGATGTGCACCACCATGTCTGGCTAATTCTTGTATTTTTTGTAGTGACAGAGTTTCCCCACTTTGCCCAGTTTGGTCTTGAACCCGTGAGATCAGGCAATCCACCTGCCTTGGCCCCTCAAAGTGCTGGGGATTATAGGCATGAG
This sequence comes from Rhinopithecus bieti, assembly GCF_001698545.2. Lineage (NCBI taxonomy): Eukaryota > Metazoa > Chordata > Mammalia > Primates > Cercopithecidae > Rhinopithecus > Rhinopithecus bieti. Next base: position 351,257 of record NW_016803625.1, on the reverse strand, counting down.
CCACTGTGCCTGGCCCAGTTAGGGTATTTCTAATACTCTGATCTCATTTGAATGAAACAGCAACATCCCATGGTTGGAGTGTTAAATTCATGTGGGTTAACAGGAGGACAAAATAAAAGCTATTGGCTGTACACTTGAGGGAACTCAAGGTGTTTCTTGCCTCACTTTGCCTCCAAAAGAGGATACCTACTGATAACAAAAGTAGGTAACAATGCTGGGGCCTGGAGTTTTTTATGTCACTAGTGAAAAGGTTAAAGCGGTACTTTCTCAACCTTTTTCAGTTTATGCCACAGCCTGCAGTGACTGGGATAAAATTCTTTCATCCTCCTACCTGCCCCAAAGGCACACTCTGACCCTTTTCTTTGAGAAGCACTCTTTAAAGTTCCTTGAATGCATGTGGTATTGCACCTGGCTTTTCCTCACTCAGTTGTTTTCTATAAACCTTGCTTTCCTTATGGGTAAGTAGTAGATGGCCTTAGGGTTCCCCCTAATTGAGAAAGTGGTGTCTCCTTTTCTTTTTTCTCTTCCATTCCTAAACCTTCCCTTTTTAAAAGTTCACTTCAGAAAGAATTCAAAGAGATCTATTTGAGCTTGTTGGTCTTCAAGAAAAACATATTTTCGCTTGTGATATACTTTTGCTTGTGGCAGTTCTTTGTTTTTTGTTTGTTTTAAGTGCTGGGATACATGTGCAGAATGTGCAGGTTACATAGGTATACATGTGCCATGGTGGTTTGCTGCACCTATCAACCCGTTATCTGGTTTTAAGCCCCACATGCATTAGGTGTTTGTCCTCATGCTCTCCTTCCCCTTGTCCCCCAGTTCTCTTTTTTCTTAAAACTTTTAAGTTTGGGGGTACATGTGCAGGTTTGTTACACAGCTAAACTCATGTCATGGAGATTTGTTGAACAGATTATTTTATCACTCAGGAATTAAGCCTAGTACCCATTAGTTATTTTTCCTGATCCTGTGCCTCCTCCCACCCTCCACCCTCTCAGGCCCCAGTGTGTGTTGGTCCCCTATGTGTGTACATACGTTCTCAAAATTTAGCTCCCACTTATAAGTGAGAATATGCAGTATGGATTTTCTGTTCCTGAGTTAGTTTGCTAAGAATAATGGCTTCCAGCTCCAACCATGTCCCTGCAAAGGACATGACCTCATTCATTTGTATGGCTGCTTAGTCTTCCATGGCATATATGTACCACACTTTCTTTATCCAGTCTATCATTGATGGGAATTTAGGTTGAGTCCATTTCTTTGCTATTGTGAACAGTGCTGCAATGAACATACACATGCATGTGTCTTTGTAACAGAATGATTTATATTCCTTTGGGTATATACCCAATAATGGGATTGCTAGGTCGAATGGTATTTCTGTCTTTGAGGAATCACCACACTGTCTTCCACAATGCCAATCTTTTACCATCTGTGAGTCATCAAGAGCCCAAACTAGTGTCCGGGTTTATGAGAAAATGGTCAAGAATGACAGGTGGAGGGCCGGGCATGGTGGCTCACACCTGTAATCCCAGCACTTTGGAGACTGAGGTGGGCAGATCACGAGGTCAAGAGTTCAAGACCAGCCCAGCCAACATGGTGAAATCCCATCTCTACTAAGAATACAAAAATTAGCCAGGCGTGGTGGTGCGTGCCTGTAATCCCAGCTACTCGGGAAGCTGAGGCAGGAGAATCGCTTGAACCCGGGAGACGGAGGTTGCAGTGAGCCAAGATCGTGCCACTGTACTCCAGCCTCTGTGACAGAGCAAGACTCCGTCTCAAGAAAAACAAACAAATCAGAATGATAGGTAGAAATTAGGAAAGTGTGCAAAGTTTCTTCTGCTAAGAACTGTACAATTTTATTTAATATTAAATATACTAATATATCTCCACACCTAGGCAGATCACTTGAGGCCAGGAGTCTGAGACCAGCCTGGCCAAGATGGCGAAACCCTGTTTCTAGTGGAAATACAAAAATTAGCCGGGCATGGTGGCGCATGCCTGTAATCCCAGCTACTCAGGTGGCATGCATCAGTAGTAGTCCCAGCTATGTGGGAGGCTGAGATGGTAGAATTCTTTGAGCCCAGAAATTCAAGTCCAACCTGGGCAACATAGAGAGACCCTGCCTCCAAATAAAAATAATTTTTAAAAAATTCAAATATATAAAATATCTAATGAATGTGCAATGCAGATGACTTCGGCAGACTCCAATTCTACTAGGAAACCTGTGGAGCTAAGATAGTAATTATTCATTTGTCTCTCTTTAATATCTCAACACAGCTTAGAAATCAAAAGATGAGGAGCAATATTAAATTTGGTATTCAAAATTAAGGTTTACATTAATGCTATCAAATGACTTTTATTAATTTAATACTTATAAGCTTGGTTTTTCACAGATCAATTTTCCTTTTACTATTATTATTATTTTAAATTTTTATAGACTTAGAGTACAAGTGAATTTTTGTTCGTTTCTTTGGTTGGTTGGTTGGTTTTTTTGAGACAGGATCTTGCCTGTTCCCAGGCTGGAGTGCAGTGCTGGAGTGCGCAGCTCACAGTAACTTCGAGCTCCCAGGCTCAAGCAATCCTCTCACCTTGGCCTCTTGAGTAGGTGGGACCACAAGTGCACATCACCACACACAGCTAATTGTTTAAAAAAAAAAAAAAAAAAAATTCTAGCGACTGGGTCTCCCTATGTTGCCCAGCAGGTCTTGAACCCCTGGGCTCAAGGGATCCTCACACCTTGGCCTCCCAAAGTGCTAGGACTACAGGTGTGAACCACTGGCCCAGCACAAGTACCGATTTGTTACACGGATCTACTGCATAGCGATGAAGTCTGGGCTTTTAATGATCCCATTATCCTAATAGTGTACATTATACTCATTAGGCAATTTCTCATCCTTCACCCTCTACGTCCACCCTCCTACCTTTCCAAGTCTCTAATATCTTATTCCTCTATGTCCATGTGTACATATTATTTAGCTCCCACTTCCTAGTGAGAACATGAGGTATTTGGCTTTCTGTTTCTGAGTTACTTCACTTAAGATAATAGCCTCCAGTTCCATCCATTGCTGTTGCAAAAAACATGATTGCATGTATTTTTATGGATGAGTAGTATTCCATGGTATATATGTACCATTTTCTTTATTCAACCATCCACTGATGGACACTTAGGTTGGTTCCACATATTTGTTATTGTGAATAGTGCTGCAATAAACATGAGTGCGGGTAGATTTTGATATAATGATTTCTTTTCTTGTGGGTAGATACCCAGTAGTGGGATGTTGGATTGAATGGTAGCTCTACTTTTAGTTCTTTGAGACATCTCTATACTGTTTTTCACAGAGGCTGTACTAATTTACATCCCCACCAACAGTATATAAGCATCCTCTTTTCTCTGTATCCTCACCAACATGTTTTTTTTTTGTTTTTTTTTTTTTCATTTTTAATAGCAGCCATTTTTTACTCCTGTAATCTCAGCACTTTGGGAGGCTGAGGCAGGAGGATTTAGACAGAGTCTCAACATAGACAGGATCTTACTATGTTGCATAGGCTGGTCTCGAACTCCTGGGCTCCAACCAGACTCTTGGGCTTGAGCCCAGGAGATTGAGACCAGCCTGGGTAACATAGTGAAACCCTGCCTCTACAAAAAATAATAAGTTAGCTCAGCATGATGGAATGTGCCCGTAGTCCCAGCTACTTGCAAGGCTGAGGTGGGTGCATCAGTTGAGTGTAGGAGGTTGAGGCTGCAGTGAGCTGTGATCACATTACTGCACTCCGCCCTGGGTGACAGAGCAAAATTGATATGGTTAGGCCTTCTGTTACCACCCAAATCTCATCCTGAATTATAATCCCCATAATCCCCATGTCTCAAGGGTGAGACCAGGTGGAAGTAAGTGAATCAAGGGGTTGGTTTACCCCATGCTGTTCTCATGATAGACAGTGAGTTCTCATGAGATCTCATGGTTTTATATGGGGCTCTTCCCTCTTCCCTCACCTTCTCCTTCCTGCCACCTTGTGAAGAAGGTTCCTGCTTCCCCTTTACCTTCTGTCATGATTGTAAGTTTCCCGAGTCCTCCCTAGCCATGCTGAACTGTGAGTCGATTAAACCTGTTTCCTTTATAAATTACCCAGTCTCAGGCAGTTTTTTATAGCAGTATGAAAACAGATTAATACAAAGTCCTTGTCCCTAAAAACAAAAACAAACAAATAAACAAAACAAAACAACAACAAAAAAAAAACAAAATAAAACCAATCCCAGCCATTCTGACTGGTGTTAGATGATATCTCATTGTAGTTTTAATTTACACTTCTCTGATGATTAGTGATGTGGAGCATTTTTTCATATGCTCCTTGGCCATTTGTATGTCTTCTTTTGAAAAATAGCCCATTTTTTAATGGGGTAGTTTTTTTCTTTTTCTTTCTCTTTTCTTTTCTCTTTCTTTTTTTTTTTTTTTTTTTTTTTTTTTTTTTTTTTTTTTGAGCCCGAGTCTCACTCTGTCACCAGGCTGGAGTGCAGTGGTGCAATCTCGGCTGGCTGCAACCTCCGCCTCCTGGGTTCAAGTGATTCTCCTGCCTCAGCCTCCCAAATAGCTGGGACTACAGGTGTGTGCCACCATATCCAGCTAATTTTTGTATTTTTAGTAGAGACGGGATTTCACCATGTTGGCCAGGATGGTCTCGATCTCTTGACCTCGTGATCCACCCACCTCGGCTTCCCAATGTGCTGGGATAACAGGCTTGAGCCACCATGCCCCACTGGAGTAGTTTTTTTTCTTGTCTAATTGTTTGAGTTTCTTATAGTTTCTGGACATTAGTCTTTTGCTGGATGCAAAGTTTGAAAATATTTTCTCCTATTCTGCAAGTTTTCTGTTCGCTATGCTGACTCTTTTACTGTACAGAAGCTTTTGAGTTTAAGTCCCATTTGTCTATTTTGTTGTTGTTGCATTAGCCTTTAAGGTCTTAGTCATGAATTCTTTGCCTAGGCCAATGTTCAGAAGAGTTTTTCCTAGGTTTTCTTCTAGAATTTTTATTGTTTCAGGTCATACATTTAAGTCTTTAATCTATCTTGAATTAATTTTTCTATACAGTGAAATAAAGGGAGGATCGCTTGAGTCCAGGAGGTGGAGGTTGCCGCAGGCCAAGACTGAGAGAGAGAGAGAGAGAGAGAGAGAGAGAGAGAGAGAGCGCGCGCTAACCCACACAGGAGATTAAGATGGTTTCAAAATGGTGAAAAGTTCTGGATTTGGCATATTTATTGAAGGTGAGTCTAAAAGAATTAGTAATAGATTGGATGTGGCTATGAAAAAAGAAAAATTAACAATTTTTCTCCAAATTACAAATTCCTTTTCCTTAGACTTTACTTCAGTCAAACATGCTTCCACCTGTCTTTCATTCTTCCTGCCTGCCTGCTTTCCTCCTTCTTTTACTCCTCTTTTTCACTCAGAATCAGACTTGCATTGCATTCTGATGGTTCAATCAGCTCCATTTTTCTCTCCTTATTTTACAACAGCATTCTTAAAAAATGAAACTGTTACTTGTTCCACATTACTGCAAAACAACAAAAAAAACAAAAACACAGAAATTCAGTCACTTGTTCAATGAGAGGATCTTTAGAAATAACAACAATAATAGCTGCATTCATCAGGAGGGTCTAGGTTATGTTGCTATCATGGAAAAAAATTGGCTGGACACAGTGGCTCACGTGTGTAATCCCAACACTTTGGGAGGCCTAGGCAGGTGGATCATTTGAGGTCAGGAGTTCTAGACCAGCCTGGCTAACATGGTGAAACCACATCTCTACTTAAAATACAAAAAAAAAAAAAAAAAAAAACGCCGGGTATGGTGGTGCATGCCTATAATCCCAGCTGCTTGGGAGGCTGAAGCAAGAGAATCGCTTGAACCCATGGCAGAGGTTGCAGTGAACCAAGATTGTGCCACTGCACTCTAGCCTGGGTAACAGAACAAGACTCTGTCTCAGAAAAAAAAAAATGTAGACAAAATCCATTTCTCCCTTTATGCAAAGTTTGCTGCAGGTGCAGGAATTATTCTAGGGCACATGTTTTCTGTGGATTTTCCAGAGATCCAGATTACTTTGATGTATGTTAGCTCTTTCATCTCAACTTGAGGCCTCCTTCATGACCAGTAGGGAAAGATACATGAAGAATTGTGAATGGACTTTTACTGCACCTGCCTAAAAATGATATGCATCACTTCTGCTCACATTTTTTCATCAAATCTAGTGACACAGTAGTCTTCCATGTGTCAGGAAGGGGAAGATGATGTAACATAAATAAAAACCCAAACTGTCTACCTTATTGTAGCATTGTTACCTAATGTACAACTATATAGCATTTTCTATGTGACAGGCTATGAGATTAAGACATATCTATATCCATTTATCTAATCTTTCTATTCACTTTATTCTCACAAAGCTCCTAAGTGATAGGTAATACTAGAATCCCTTCTTTTCAAATGAAAAAAAAAAAAAAAAAAAGAAAGAAACAAAAACCCCTGCTAATTTGATTTTGAAAACACTTATTTCAATAGATGACATAAAATCTTTTTATTTTCAATACAGTCCTTGTGGCAGTGGCAACCATGAGAGTGTGCCTCTTAGCTCTTCTACAGCAGGAAGTCTAATGGGTCAAGAGCTCTTACCTCTGTGGTCTGAAATCAATTTCTAGGTTTGCACTGAAGCCAAACTTTCCAGGAGCTGCTCCATCCAGCAGGAAGGCAGGCCTGTTCCTGGGAGATGCCAGGACTCTTCTGATGGTCTGCTTTGTGTTTTTTGTTTGTTTGTTTTTGAGATGGAGCATCGCTCTGTCACCCAGGCTGGAGTGCGGTGGCATGATCTCGGCTCACTGCAACCTTCACCTCCCAGGTTCAAGCGATTCTCCTGCCTCAGCCTCCCGAGTGGCAGGGACTATAGGTGTGCATCACCACACCCAGCTAATTTTTGTATTTTTAGTAGAGATAGGGTTTCACCATGTTGGCTAGGCTGGTCTTGAACTCCTGACCTCAGGTGATCTGACTGCCTCAGCCTCCCAAAGTGCTGGAATTACAGGTATGAGCCACCACACCCAGCCAGTCTACTTTGGTTTGAGGACCCTCCAGTGGTCTTGTAGACTTTTCCTCTGATTACACAACAGTAAAAGTTGCTTCTACCTGTCCTTCTTTTTCCCTTCCTTCCTGCCTGCCTACCTTCCTCCTTTCTTTTTTTCTTTTCTTCACTCAAAATCAGACATGCATAATAGTCCTATGGCTCTCCTAGCCTCTCCCAAATCTCCATGTTTCTTTCATCAGTATTTACCTTAATAAATATTTTTCATATTTAATCCTATCTTGGCTTCTGCTCTTTGGAGGATCTAGACTAACACAGGGCTAGTGTATTCTATATGTGATTCTGTGTGTATAGGATAATAATTTGTAATACTTTTGACTTTTAACTAATTTTAACTTGTATTAAAATAATGTATACATATAATTTAAAAGTTCAATGGAACAAATTGAACAAACTATAACAAACAGCTTATAACAAATTGTAGCAAACTATAAGCTTTCCCCTACCTTTCTCATCCTATTATTTAAATGCTACCAACTTTCAATATTCATACATTTTGCTGAGGTGAAGGAGTTTCTAATGATATGCTAATATTGCTAATTCTTGTTTTATTAGTTATGTATATCATAGTAGATAAGGATATATACAACCCCATTTGTCTTTCCCTAAAATTTCTCCAAATATTTTAAATTATCACTTTTAAGAATAGTATGAATATTAAAATATAATCTACTATTGATTCACTATGTAATATAGTTTTTCATTTTGAAATGTTTTCTTGTTTCCATTTTTTCTTCTGAGATACAAATTATCAATCTCTCCAATTTACTTATTTTCCCACATACCTATCAAAAATTCTTTCCAAATTCTCAGAAAGGTCTTCAAAATATCCTCAATACTATTTTGTATATAGTTAAAATGCATCAGATTATTTATCAATCCCAGATACATAGCTGCCATCCAGGAATTCCTTTACCCTGCCTTTATTTGGGGACATCCTGGATCTCAGTGCTCATCATTTGCTAATTTCCAAGATCCAGGATGACCAAAAATACGTTTGGATGCGGTAATTCATTAAATATTATCTTTTTTTTTTTTTTTTTTTAATTTAGAGACAAGATCTCACTCTGTCACCCAGGCTGGACTGCACTGGTGTGATCATAGTTCAACACCTTGAACTTCTGGGCTCAAGGGCTCCCTTCCTCCTCAGCCTCCCAAAGCACTGGGATTACAGGTGTGAGCCACCACATCTGGCTTGTAATATAGTATCTTTTTTTTTTTTTTTTTTTTTTTTTTTTTTTGAGATGAAGTCTCACTTTGCTGTCCAGGCTGAAGTGCAGTGGCCTGGTCTCAGCTCACTGAAACCACCTGCCACCTAGGTTCATGCAATTCTCCTGCCTCAGCCTCCTGAGGATCTGGGATTACAGGGGTGCACCACCACACCTGGCAAATTTTTTTGTATTTTTAGTAGAGATGGGGTTTCATCATGTTGGCCAGGCTGGTCTTTTAACTCCTGACCTCAGGTGATTCACTCTCCTTGACCTCCCAAAGTGCTGGGATTACAGGCTTCAGCCACCATGCCCGGCCATGGCTTGTAATATCTTAAGAAAGAATGGAAGGGAAGTATATTTTTTGAGACTCGCATGTTGAAAATACCTTTGGTTTTTTCTTATAACTAATGAATAGTTTGGCTGAATATAAAACTCGATTGAAAATTTTTCCTTAGAATTGTGAGAGCATTGCTGCACTGTCTTTTACATGTACTTACTGCTCTTGCAGTCTGATGAGATAATCCTCCACATACTACTTTTTTTCTCCCTCTTTAGGTTAAAGAATCTTCATATTATTTATAGCATTCTATGCCTTGTTGTTGGTCTTCATTTGCTACTATGGGCACTGAGTGGACCCTTTAAACACATAGACTCTTGTTCTTTCAATTTGAAAAATTTTCTTTATGTTGTGTCTTTGATAACTCCCTCATTTCCATTTTCTTTATTCTTTATTTTTTTGGAAGTCTATTAATCAGATATTGAAATTCCTGAATTTTCTTTTTTTCTTTTTATCTTTTCATAGAGATAGGGGCCTAACTTTATTGCCCAAGGTGGTCTTAAACTCCTGGCTTCAAGTCATCCTCTGGCCTCAAAGTGTTGGGATTATATGCATGTGTCACTGCACCTGGCCCAAACTTACTGGATTTTCTTATATTTTTTTCTTATATTCTATTGCTTTTTGTTGTTGTTGTTCTATTTTCTTAACGCTTTCATTTGTCATTTTTTTCTAAGAGGACTTTTTTGGGGGGAGGGTTCCCAAATTATTCCTTTTAAAATATAGCATCTTATTTCTTTGCTACAAAGTAACATTGTTTTTTGTTGCGAGGATGCAATATCTTCTCTTGTTTCTCTGAGAATATTACTGATTTTTTAAAAAGATTTTCTTTTCTTCTTCTTGCCCTATCTCAATATTCTCTGGGTTCCTTTTCCATATTAGGTTGATTGAACTTGTGCCTCTCGTGTCAAGGGGTCGTTTTCAAACATCTGGAGATCTTTGGCTAATCACCTATATTTCAGGTTAAGGCAGTATAAAGCTTATTGGCTGGTTAAATTCTCGATTACCTGGGTAAAAGCTGAATTTTGGTTGGAGGATCCCAAGACTACTCAATTTTTCCATGAAGAAATCCCCTGATCTCCTGTCCGATAGGGCATAGGTCTGATTGTTGGCATTTTGGGAAAAGAACAAATGAACTCAGGGTGCCACCTTCAGTGTCTGAAGTTAACCCTCCCCCACCACCATCTGCTAAGCTGGTGTCTCCTATCCCAGAGCTTCTCCAGTTCAATATATCCAGAGACTAAACATCTAGTTCGTGGTGGGAGATAAGAAGGCATTTGTAGGGTAGTCTAGGTACGCTGAGTATAGATTTTTTGGAGTTTCCCTCTGTTTCCAGCAGTCCTGTCTTGCTCCTTATTTTAACTGTTTACCAGAGTCCTGAAGCAATTCTATTTGCTTCTCTTTGGTATTCCCTTCTGCAGGCATTTAGGTTGCAGCTTACTTTGCTCTACTAATTTAATTATTGCTCCTTCTCTGCTTTCCATCTTCCAAATATTTGTTTAAATTCTTTGCCTGAAGCCAGGCATGCTGGCGTGCACCTGTAGTACCAGCCTACTCAGGAGGGTGAGGTGAAAGGACCACTTGAACCCAGGAAATCAAGGCTGCAGTGAGCTAGGATGGCACCACTGCACTTTAGCCTGGGTGACAGAGCAGGACCCTGTCTCTAAAAAATAAACAAACAGGCCGGGCGCGGTGGCTCACGCCTGTAATCCCAGCATTTTGGGAGGCCGAGACGGGCGGATCACAAGGTCAGGAGATCGAGACCATCCTGGCTAACAGGGTGAAACCCCGTCTCTACTAAAATACAAAAAATTAGCCGGGCGCGGTGGCAGGCGCCTGTAGTCCCAGCTACTCAGGAGGCTGAGGCAGGAGAATGGCGTGAACCCGGGGGACGGAGCTTGCAGTGAGCCGAGATCGCGCCACTGCACTCCACCCTGGGCGACAGAGCGAGACTCTGTCTCAAATAAATAAATAAATAAAAATAAATAAATTCCTTGTCTGCTACTGTTCCCTCTACCGTCTCCAAATCTGCCATTTTAGTCAGAATTTCCTGAGGATGTAAATGAATGTAATCCTCAGCCTCAGTTATAATCAGTTATAGTACCCACCACTACTGTGATTACTGCATGATTGTTAAACCTGATTTACCATCATTTTCTATTCAGTGATATCATTTATAAGGAAAAAGCCTAGTAGGGTGAGCAGATATGGAAACAATTTTAAGTTCACTCCTGTTACAGCACATTCTTATTGTAGTCTGGGACCATAAGTAGACATTTTGGTAATGTTTTCTTTTTGTAAAAAGAAAAAAATATATATTGAGGCAGAGTCTCACTATGTTGCCCAGAATGGCCTTGAACTCCTGGACTTAAGCAATCCTCCTGCCTCAGCCTCCCAAATAGCTGGGGCTACAGACATGCAACACTATGCCCCATTCTTTTCCACTACTAATAATCGGAAATAATGCCTATCATTCATTCATTCATTTACTAAACAAATATTTACTATTGCCCTGGTATGGGACTAATTTCTGGAAAAGACAAAGATGAGTGAGACCATCTCTTCAATAGCTCAGTGACTTGAAAAGACAGGCTTCTCTAGAAATAATCATCACAAAGTGAGATAAATTCCAGAATAATGATTTGGGCATGCACTTAAAGAACAAACGATGGAGAACTATATGCCTATGAGAGTTGTACAAGGATTTTCTGAAGTGACTTTTACTTTTTTTCAAATTATTTATTTTTAAAAATTGACATATAAAATTATATGTATTTAATATGTACAACATAATGTTTTGAATATATACACATTGTGGAATGATTCAATCTAGCTAATTAACAGATCTATTATTTCACAGTTATCATTTTGTGGTGAGAACACTTAGCATTTTTAAACTCTTTTAGCATTTTTCAAGAACATAATATATCTTCATTAACTAGTCACCATTCTGTGCATGAACTTATTCCTTCTAACTATAATTATGTATTATTTGACCAACATCTTCCCAATATCTCCTCTCTCACTCCCCACAACCCCAGCCTTTGGTAATCATCATTCTACTTTCTATTTCTATAGAATAAAATTTTTAGATTCCACATATAAAGGAGATCATGTGGTATTTGTCTTTCTGTGCCTGGCTTATTTCGCTTAACCTAATGTCCTTCAGGTTTACCCATGTTGTTGCAAATGACAAGACTTCTTTTTTTGGCTGAATAGTATTTTATTTTATGTAAGTACAATATTTTCTTTATCTTGGTTGATTTTTGTATCTGGCTATCGTGAATAGTGTTGCAATAAATATGAGAGGCCAGATATCTTTTTGACATACTGACTTCATTACCTTTGGATATATACCCAGTAGTTGGATTGCTGGATCATATGCTAGCTCTACTTTTAATTTTTTTAGGGATCCCTAAATTGTTTTCTATAATAGCCATACAAATTTACATTCCCCGCAACAGTGTGCAAGGGTTCATTTTTCTCCACATCCTCACCAACACTTGTTTATCTTTTGTCTTTTTAATGGTAGCCTTTCTAATAGGAGTGTAGGGTGTTATTGTGATTTTTATTTGCATTTCTTTGATTCCTTAATGATTAATAATGTTGAGATTTTGCATACTTATCCACTGTGTGTTTTCTTTTGGAAAAAAAAAAAGTCTATTCACATCTTTGGCCCATTTTTCAGTTGGGTGGTCTTCTTGCTGTTAGTTGTTTACATTCGTTATATATTTTGAGTATTAACCTCTTAGGTGCATAGTCTGCAAATATTTTCTCCCATTCTATACATTGTCTCTTCACTGTTATTTCCTTTACTATGAAGATTTTTAGTTTGATGTAATCCCATTTGTCTATGTTTGCATTTGTTGCCCTGAGGTGAATTTTGAAATGTATCTTAAACAATGAGTAGAACACTCTCAGGTAAAGAAGACTAGTGAAGAGAAAAACAGCAAACTATCAGAAATCTTCAGAGTGTTACTTATCAGGTAATCTCTCTCTAAAGCTTTTAAAGGAATAGATATAAAGAAAAGGCAAATACTCATAGTATATCTTTGGTTCCTATCTTTTAGAGCATCTTTACTGGATTCTTTCACAAATAAGGCACAGATGTCATGAAGTCAAGTGTCTTTGAATTACTATTTATCTGACTTTCAGTTTGTCTTTAGTTCATGCAAGACCATGACAGACTAACAGACTGAACACTGCAGTCATATGAGGGCTCAAGTCTGAAGTCAAATGAAAATGAGTCATGTAACAGTTAAAACCTTTAAGGCATACATACGGCCAGTTTTAGTTGCTTAAGCCTGTAATCCCAGCATTTTGGGAGGCTGAGGTGAGAGGACTGCTTGAGCCCAGGAGTTCAGATCACCCTGGGCAACATAGGGAGACCCTATCTTTACAATTAATTAATTAATTAGGCATACATACAGTACCATAGTAAAAGGAAAGCAAAATAATCATGAACACAAGATTCAGAATAGTGATTACCTTGGATGCAGTGGGGGATAAAGGTGTTTTAGTCTGTTTTGTGCTGCTATAACAGACTACTTGAGACTGGGTAATTTATAAAGAATAGAAATTTATTTCTTATAGTTCTGGAGGCTGGAAAGTACAAGATTAAGACATTGACAGGTCAGGGTCCAGTCTCTCTGCTTCCAACATAGCACCTTGAATGCTGCATCCTTCAGAGGGAACACCGTGTCCTCCTCATATAACAGAAGAAAGAGAAACCTACCCTCACGAGTCCCTTTTTTTTTTTTTTTTTTGAGATGGAGTCTTGCTTTTGTCTCCCAGGCTGCAGTTCAGTGACCCAATCTTAGCTCACTGCAACTGCCACCTCCTGGGTTCAAGTGTTTCTCATGCCTCAGCCACCTAAGGACTGCAAGCATGTGCCACCACCCCCATCTAATTTTTTGTATTTTTAGTAGAGACAGGATTTCACCATGTTGGCCAGGCTGGCCTTGAACTCCTGACCTCAAATGATCTCCCCATCTCGGCCTCCCAAACTGCTGGGATTACAGGAGTGAGCCACTGAGCCCAGTCTCACAAGCCATTTTTATAGCAACATTAATGCATTCATGATGGTCCATCCCTCATGACTTAAACACCTCCCATTAGGCCCCACATTCTAACACTGTTGTATTGAAGATTAGGTTTCTAACACAAGAATTTGGGGAAACACATTCAAATCAAAGCAGGAGGGAACAAGATAAGGAAGAACCACAGAGGTGGATGTAAATTATTGTCTGTGCTCTAGTTTTCCTGTGGTAGACTCGTAAATGGTCTTTTACTTTTTGTGCAATATATAAAATTATTAAAATAAAAGGTTTGAGCCAGGCACTGTAGCTTAGGCCTTTTAATCCCAGCTATCCAGAAGGCTGAGGCAGGAGGATTTATTGAGCCCAGGAGTTTGAGACCAGCTTGAGCAACACAGCAAGACCCCGTCTCTAAAAAAATAAGGCCAGGTGCAGTGGCTCACACCTGTAATCCCAGCACTTTGGGAGGTTGAGGTGAGAGGATTGCTTGAACTCAGGAGTTTGAGACCAGCCTGGGCAACATAGTGAGACCACCTCTCTACAAAACAAACAAACAAACAAACAAAACATTAGCTAGGTGTGGTAACACATATCAGTAGTCCCAGCTACTCAGGAGGTTGTGGCTGCAGTGAGCCACGATGATGCCATTGCACTCCAACCTGGATGATGGAACGAGACCCTGTCTCAACAAAATAATGTTTTAAATATTTGGGGAATAGTCAGTGAATAATAAAAACAATAATCAAAAAATATTTTAAAATAAAAATAAATAAAAAATAATAAATTGGCCAGGTGTGGTGGTGCATACCTGTAGTCCCAGCTGCTCAGAAGGCTGAGGCAGAAGGATTGCTTGAACCAAAGAGATCAAGACAAGCCTGAGCAACATAGTGAGACACTGACTACACTAATAAATTTTAAAAAATAATAATAAGGCTGGGCATGGTGGTTCACACCTGTAATCCTAGCACTTACGGAGGTCAAGGCGGGAGAATGGTTTGAGCCCAGGAGTTCAACACTAGCCTGGGCAACAAAGTGAGACTCTCTCTCTAAAAAAATAAAAACCAAAACAAAATAAAATAAAACTTAACTGGGCATGGTGGCACATGGCTGCAGTCCTAGCTACTCTGGAGGCTGAGGTGGGAGGATTGTTGGAACCCAGAATTTCAAGGTTGCAGTGAGCTACGATTATGCCACTGCACTCCAGCCTGGGTGACAGCAAGACTCGGTTTGTAAAAAAATAAAAAATAAAGAAGGCTGGAAGGAGAGAAGGAAGGAAGTCCTGTGTGTACAAATGATGAGACTGTGATAGTAAATAAGAATTATGAATAATTACATTGTGTATCAAATGTTCAATATGAAAAAACAAAAGAAACTGAGTAATTCAAATTAGGGAGTGGAGGTAAGGCACAAAAAAAGAACAATTAGGCCCTTAATAAAGTACAACTTTCAGAATGAGAAGCCAGGTGGAGTGGGTGAGGTGGGAAGCATTAGGTTTTAATCTGGGGGTATACATATCTAACAGGGTGAGCCTGGCTGTGCTTGATGACTCAAAAGACTTACCTGGCACGGGAGTGAGGTGGAATGGGGCCAGCCAATGGAAAGCTAGAATTTGTTCTGGCAGAATACACAAGGAAAGATTGGCTCTTCTGTTCTGTAGCTAGTAGCTCTTTCTACAACTATGTGCTTTAGCTGGCTTCTAGGATCCCAGGAGTCCAGAAAGCATAAATGGAACATGCTGTCTCTCTCTGCTAGCTCTATTAGGAAAACAATCAGGATGCAACATGAGATCTATAAAGAAAGAGCCTCAATACAAGCAATGGAAAATAGGTTGGAGATATTTGAAAGAAGACGATGAGGTACTAGTCCACTAGATAATTCCTGACTTGAAAGGGGCTCAGTGATCTTAAGGTTTTTCAGGGCCCAGTGTGGTGGGCGAAGTGATAAGGTACTTTAAATTCAAGTCTGTCTTGCTACAAATTGCCTGTTATTATGGCCCTATAGCTTTTTCTTGGCCAACAACAGATTAGCCTGAAAGTACATTTTTGAGGCATGGAATCCTAAGAACTGTTTACCAGCTCTGGTGGCAGTGAAGTTGTAGGGCCAAAGAGAAAAGACAAAGTTCATGGTTTTTATAAGAACATTTTGTGTGGATAATGTTTTAGGGGAAAAAATGGCTTCTTACCTGTTTATATGGCATCATAATCCAATAAAATTTATAGATACCCACTGATTAAAGTTTCATAAAATGTTCTGGAAACTCTTTCCTAGAAGTATTGATGATATGCGAAAATAGAGCAAATTCTCAGACAACGAACTTATGTTAAAATGTGTATGTATTTAAACAAATAGTGTTATATAACCAAATACTAAACATATTTTTTTCCTCAACCCCCCAAATTCCCAGGAAACGTCAATCCATAGAATACCTCTCTCTAAACCAATGGTATTTAATTTTTTTGAGGGATCCTAGGACACCTTATATTATGTTCAACTTTTGGATTCTTTCATTCAACATTTAGGATTTTACTCTATATGTTAAATCTTGGAAGCAGCAATAAATTACCTCTAACACAGTAGACTCATTATTTCATGGCTTTATTTTTCCTAGTCCCAATTCTCTACTTGCATTAGGCTATGGTCTCTTCACCACTTTCTAGGAAACTCCTATCATGGCAGCAGATGTGCCTCTGCACCTAGGCAGTACAAGAAAGGATGTTGTTGTAGGGAATAAAACTTCATCCCTTCCTCTGGCAGTTATCATTCTGTTTCACTCTTTTCATCTGTCAGTTTTTCCCCCTTGTTCATAGGGTCTCTTCCTTTTTTTCCCTAAGTCTTCTAGTGATCTCTGTGTACTCAGTTTGAAGCCCAAATCCAGTGCATCCCTGAATTATGGCCTCACTAAATTTGCAAATTGTACTTGTGCTTCCATGAAGTGGCTTGAGGGGAAAATGAATTCCTATAACAGGTTTCTATCAACATACTCCTTTAAAGTGTGCACCCCCAATCCTAAGAATTACAGCTCTTTTGCAGGAACTAGGAGAGTTATGACACATATCATTGTATACACAGAGGCAGCTCATAGGCTCTGAAATTATTGCTTTGAAACTGTCCTCGACCAGCAACACCAGCACCTTAGGGTTAAGAGAAGATTGGGAATAAATGAACTACAGAGCTGCTTGAGAAGCTGTAAGATCTTTTCTAATATGTTCTCATTTTTGTGTACTCTGGAGTGGCACTTAGGCATAACAAAGTCTGGGTTTCCTGTCCTAGACCCTAACAGATGTGGTTTTTAATGCTTGGGAATCCATCATGACCTGGATCTACAAGTGCTCTGGGGAGCCCAGTTACTCTCAGACATGTACATGAAATAAGGGAACAGGAATTATGCCTGCCAGTTTCCACCTTTATTTGTGAGTCAGAGCAGCATAGTAAGAGTTATGTGGGTGTGTCTTTAAATAAGTACCCTAAACTCCAAGGTACCCTATGTGGGTGTGTCTTTAGTTAAGTACCTTAACCTTAGAGGGTTAGCGACACACCTTAGAGGGTTAGGGTACTTAAAGACACACCCATATAGGGTACCTAACTAAAGACACACCCACATAAACAAGCCACAACTTTCAGCAAAGTCCATGCTTAGGCATAAACATTCATGAACTCTGTTCTTCTAACGTTTGGATACATTGTGTCTTGGGAAGTTGATGCTATGTGCAAAAAGATTAATTATTAAGGTATCTAAGAGATAGCCCTCCACTGGGGCATCCTCAAACTGAACAGCTAGGCAATTCTGTAGCCTCCATAAAGTTCATGAATGTTACTCACTGCCCACAAGCAGCTAACTTTTGTACCTATTAGAACTGAAAGAAATTCAGGGCACCCAATATGGCAGGGCACTATATGCAATGAAGACTCCTGTACCAGGGTAGAAACTGATACAGTTGGGATGTTTGTTGCCTCCAAATCTCATGTTCAAATGTAATTCCCAATGTTGCAGGTGGGGCCTGGTGGGAGGTGTTCGGATCATTGGGGTGAATCCCTCTTGAACGGCTTAGCGCCATCCTCTTGGTGCTAGTCAGTTCTTGCTCTGAGTTCACGTGAGATCTGGTTGTTTACAAGTGTATGACATCTTCTCCCTCTCTCTCCATGTCACGTGCTGGTTCTCCTTCGCCTTCTGCCATGCTTGTCAGCTTCCTTGAGGCCCCAGCGCATCTGCTTCTGTACATACCCTATGTGGGTGTGTTCAGTTCCTGTACAGCCTGCAGAACCGTGAGTCAATGAAACTTGTTTACTTTATACATTACCTAGCCTCAGGTATTTCTTTCTCTCTCTCTGTCTCTCTCTCCTTCTCCTCTCTCTCTCTCTCTCTCTCTCACTCTGTTCTTTTTTTTTTTGAGACAGGGTCTTACTCTATCACCCAGCTGCTGGAGTGCAGTGGTGCAATCATGGCTCACTGCAATCTCCGTCTCCTGGGCTCAAGTTATCCTCCCACCTTAGCCTCCCGAGTAGCTGGGACTACAGGTGTGCACCACCAGGCTAATTTTTGTATTTTTTGTAGAGACAGGGTTTCACTGTGTTGCCCAGGCTGGTTTCAAACTCCTGGGCTCTAGTGATCTGCCCCCCTCAGCCTCCCAAAATGCTGGGATTATAGGTGTGAGCCACTGTGTCCGTCTAGGTATTTCTTTATAGCAATGCAGCAACAAACTAACACAGAGGCAAGGACTGAATGTAGGTTACTCCCAAATGGCAGTGGAAACTCATAAAGCAAATTTCATGAAATTATAACAAAAGTTCCAGGTGCAAATACTGTTCCAGATTAAGTTACATTCCAAACATTTGTATAAGCATAACAGTAAGGTTCAACTGTCTCCTGTCAGATGAGTAATATCCAGTTTAGTATTGTAATAGGAACATTAAAGTTTAGTACTTCAGTAGGAATATTTGTTCCCATTAAATAGTTATTGTGATATTCCATGATTTCATATCAGAAGGTTTTTTTTTTCCTCTCCTGAGTGTATCTTCCCCATTATTAGTATCTTGTTACTTCAAAAGATCTTCCATTGATGAAACAGTCCAGAATCAATTTTGATTATTGGCAAGCCATGATTCTTCCAGAATCTTTTTTTTAAATACTGGCTTTTTATATATCCACAACTGTAAACATGTAATTTATTTTGTGTATTACAAATTTTTATTCTCTATTCTTTACGTATCTTAGTTACGTATCTTAGTTCAGTGCTTAGCTCAGTTAGTAGCTTTGCTATGTGATCTGCTTGAAATATTGATTGGGGTAAGTGTTCCCAGACCATCTTAGGGCATTCCGTTAATATGTTCTGTTCTTTCCCCCTCCTTGCCAGGATTTCACATTTCATCTTAAAGGATTCATTGGTTCACGTCTAGTATGTAAAAATGTCTTTATATCTTATATTCCCATTGTTACAATAAAAGTTTATATTATAGCAGATGATATGCAAATTATGTTAAGCAAATTGCATATTAGATGTTTTATTCAAATGTCAAGGTACAATTTTGTCAGTTAAACAGCTCATAACAATACCAATAAATTTCAAGTTGTCAAATTGTATGTATTGTTAAGATTTATGTCCCATTACAGG
The DNA here is from genome assembly GCF_001698545.2 of Rhinopithecus bieti. NCBI lineage: Eukaryota > Metazoa > Chordata > Mammalia > Primates > Cercopithecidae > Rhinopithecus > Rhinopithecus bieti. The sequence continues at coordinate 331,956 of NW_016803625.1, read as the reverse complement.
GGCAGTAATCTTTTTAAAAGCCACACAGCATGGAAATGTTTGTCTAATAACTGAAACATATGTAGCCTTCTAGCTATGTAGCAACAGTTGCCACTTGATGTTTTCCTGCATCCTATTTTCTTTTTTCCAAGATAGATATTTTGACAGAAGTGACAAAAGTCTCATCTTTTAAAAATTAAAGTAATGATGTTTAATAAAACATGTTTAATGTTATTTAGAATCAACATGATGAATTTATTCTATAACAGTGTGTTTTGTTTTGAATATTTGAAATTTTCAGCTAACACCATTGGAAGCACACACAGTTAGATTGATAAAATATTGGTAGGTTTTTGGTTTCAGAGTAAACAAATACAATTTCTATGTAACTTTGAAATTGCGAGGTGCAGTGTGGGTCATGCCTATAATCCCAGCTACTCAGGAGGCTGAAGCAGTAGGACTGCATGAGTGTAGGAATTTGAGATCAGCCTGAGTAACACAGAGACCTCATCTTAAAAAAAAAAAAAAAAAAAAAAAAAAAAAAAAAAAAAGGCAGGCGGGGATGGTGGTGTGTGCCTGTAGTATAGAAGGCTGCAGTAAGCTATGACTGAGACAGTGTAATCCAGCCTGGATGACTTAGTGAGACCCTGTCTCTAAAAAAAACAAAACCAAAAAATACAAACAGGTTCACATTATACTATTCTTCTTTTCTCCTTATCTTTCTTTCTCCTCCTCTTCTTCTTCTTCTTCAGCAGGGTCTCACTCTGTCACCCAGTATAGGTGCATGCCACCACATCCGGCTAATTTTTTTTTTTTAATTTTAGTTTAAATTTTTAAAAATTTTTTATTTTTAGAGATGGGGTCTTGCTTTTTTTGCCCAGGCTGTTCTCAAACTCCTGACTCCAAGTGATACTCTCGCCTGGGCTTCCAAAAGTGTTGGAATTACAGGTNAAAAAAAAAAAAAAAAAAAAAAAAAAAAAAAAAAAAAAAAAGGCAGGCGGGGGATGGTGGTGTGTGCCTGTAGTATAGAAGGCTGCAGTAAGCTATGACTGAGACAGTGTAATCCAGCCTGGATGACTTAGTGAGACCCTGTCTCTAAAAAAAACAAAACCAAAAAATACAAAACAGGTTCACATTATACTATTCTTCTTTTCTCCTTATCTTTCTTTCTCCTCCTCTTCCTCTTCTTCTTCTCCTTCTTTCTTCTTCTGCTTGTCACCCTCCTTCTACCACTTCTCTTCCTCCTTCTTCTCCTCATTCTTCTTTTCTTCTTCCTTCTCCTTCTTCTTCTTCTTCAGCAGGGTCTCACTCTGTCACCCAGTATAGGTGCATGCCACCACATCCGGCTAATTTTTTTTTTTTAATTTTAGTTTAAATTTTAAAATTTTTTATTTTAGAGATGGGGTCTTGCTTTTTTTGCCCAGGCTGTTCTCAAACTCCTGACTCCAAGTGATACTCTCGCCTGGGCTTCCAAAAGTGTTGGAATTACAGGTGTAAGCCACCATGCCTGGCCTGTACTATTCTTTATACAGTATCTATTTTAAAAAATTCTAATGCTTCTTCCTTCTTAATGTCTCATGTGTCATATCTTTTTTTTTAATCTTCCCATTGACACACCTATTAAGCTAGATACCAATACCTTTAGATCAGCATAGCTACTGTAGATTTATCTCTCTGGTTATCTAAAAAATTTAGTCTCTTGCACAAAATGGCTTTAAAATCTCTTAAAGTTTTCTTAGAATTTCTGAAAATTATTTTTTCATTAGACATTTTCTTATTCACTAACTTGCTATTCTTAGCCAAAGTAATAATTTCTCGCAAATCCTATCTTGCTCTTTTTCTAACCGTAGCTCCTACCAAGTACACCCAGGCTAAATAAATATTTTTTAAAATTAATGAGTTGGGGCCATGGGCGGTGGCTCATGCCTGTAATCCCAGCACTTTGGGAAGCTGAGCCAGGTGGATCACTTGAGGTCAGGAGTTCAAGACCAGCCTGACTGACATGGTAAAACCCCATCTCTACTAAAAATACAACAATTAGCTGGGCATGGTGGCTCATGCCTATAATCCCAACTACTCGGGAGGCTGAGGAAGGAGAAACCCTTGAACCCAGGAGGCAGAGGGAGGTTGCAGTGAGCCAACATCATACCATTGCACTGCAGCCTGGGCAACAGAGTAAGTGAGGCTCTGTCTCAAATTAATTAATTAATTAAATTAACTAAAACAAAATCAATGACTCGGGTCCATGCACTGTGGCTCATGCCTGTAATTCCAGCACTTTGGGAGGCTGAGGCAGAAGGATCACCTGAGCCCAGAAGTTTGAGACCAGCCTGGGCAACAAAGCAAGACTATGCCTTTAAAATTAAAAAAAAAAAAAAAAAAAAAGTTAAAAGAAATAAAAGAGAAAAGTAAATAAAATTAATGACTCTAAAATGATTCTGAGTGGTGCCAGTACATAGCTGAAAGCAAGTGATACTGCAAAGGAAAAAGGAAAACAAAGAAAAATAATATGTAATAAGCTTTTACCTTATCATGTCATGTATTCCTTTAAACAGCCCATGAGCTGGATATCATTATTCTCATTTCATACGTGAGAAACAGGCTAAAAAGTTAAGCAATGACCAAGTACACGTAGACTGCATATGGCAAGCCAATAATCAAAGACAGGTTGACTAAAACTTCTTGCCTCTTTCTCTGACCTCGTGTGGTGCCATTTTTCTTTTGAATTGGGAGTATGGGTTTCTCTGCTGAGAGAGAAGAGGGAATTCCATGCTAGGCAGAGGGAACAATATGAACAAATAGTTATGCATGTGTGTGCAACGTTTAGGAAAATCTGGGTTGTTGACCATTGTTACAACATAGTTCCACCATCCCTTCCATTGGTGAATCGGGTAGAAAGACTGGGAAACCTGCTTGTCGTCTGGAGTGGGACATCAGACTTGGGGCAGAGGGTAGAATTACCCACCAGACAGCCAGGGGTATTCTGGAGCAAGGTTAACTACCCCTTTTCTTTTCCTCAAAGGTAACCAATATTCTAACTTCTAAAATTTCATTTCTGAGTATACATTAATAGAATCATGCATTTATATTATTTGGTGTCTGGTATCTTTCAGGAAATATTATGTTTGTGGGATGCATCCACATTGTGTACATAGCTATAGTGTGTTCACTTTCACTGCTGAATGAATTTCCATGAATATATCACATATTATTTATCCATTCTAATTCCATTGGGGTTGCTTGCAATTTATAGCTAGAATAAATAATACTGTTAACAACTTCCAGTGTAGCTTTGATATGCATGTTTGCATTCCTGGTGGGCATGTCCCTAAGATTTTAGGAGATTAAAATTTTAGCAGATTAATACTATTTTTGCAAAGTTGGACCAATTTATAGTCCTACCAAAAGTGTGTGAGAGTTCCAGATCATTAACAAATTATCCAAATCAACTTTTTATCTTTTTCAATAGAGGCAGGGTCTCTCAGGCTGGAGTACAGTAGTGTGGTCATAGCTCACTACAACCTTGAATTTCTGGGCCAAGGAATCGTCCTACCTCTGTCTCCCGAGTAGCTAGGACTCCAGGTACATGACACTACACCTGGTTAAATTTTTTGAAATTATGGTTTAATTTTTATGTAGAGACAGTGTCTTGCTATGTTGCCTATGCTGGTCTTGAACTCCTGGCCTCAAAGGATCCTCCTGCCTCAGTCTTCCAAAGCATTGGGATTATAGGCATGAGTCACCCCAAGTGACCCACATCAACTCTTTGTATCGATATTCTTAACCATTCTGATCACTGGGTAGGTAATGTTAACTCCTTATAGTTTTAATTTCAATTCCCTTTTGACTAATGATGCTACATACCTTTTCATATATTGATTGATCAATTGTGTATCCCATTATTTGTGTACCAAATTAAGTTTCGGGATTTTAACTTTTTTTTTTTTTTTTTTTGAGACAGGGTCTCATTCTGTCACCCAGGTTAGAATACAGTGGCATGATCACAGTTCTCCATAGTCTCAGCTCCCTGGTCTCAGGTTATCCTCCCTCCTCCACCTCCCAAGTAGCTGGGGCTACAGGTGCCTGCCACCACACCCGGATAATTTTTCTGTTTTTTGTAGGGACGGGGTTTTACTATGTTGTCCAGGCTGGTCTCAAACTCCTGGACTCAAGCGATCTGCTTGCCTCAGCCTCCCAAAGTGCTAAGATTGACCACACCTGGCCAATCAAGTTTCTTATCTATTTTTCTAGGTACTTCTCTTATTAATCTGTAGGATCTCTTTGCTGTATGCATTGCAAACTTTTTTTCCTATCTTGTTTTTCCAGTGTCTCAATTGTATCTTTTAAGAAACAGAAATTCTTAATTTTATAACTTTGTCATTTGCTAATCTTTTTGTTTATTGCGTCGTCTGTAATACTGATTAAGAAATCTTTGCCTACAGAAATGGTAGGTTAAATAAGAGGCGTCTCCAATTGGAAATCACTCAAGGACAGGACGAAAGCAGGAACAGAAAAAGAACAAATGAGGAGGGTCAGGTCATGCTCCTTTAGGTTCCTTGTGTGGATGTGTTAGGATGACTTCAAGCAACAAATTTGAGATGGACACTATATCTAAGGCAAGGCTCCCCTACTAGACAAGGCTCAGTGTAACTTTTTTGGGGAAGGTCCTAGGAAAACAGATACATTTATGGGCAATTTTGAGATGGGAGCCAGGGTTGCAGCATGCCAGGTCACCAGGACACTGCTTTTACTATGTACTCTGATTTTTCCTGAAGTTGTAGGCCCTAGATGTAGAGCAAGGTGTATGTCAGTTAGGCCTGGCATGAAGAAATGAAAGAGAGCATACATGGGCAGGGGTAAATATAGGGAGAATACTGAAGGGTTGGTTACTTCAATGAATTACCTCAAAGAATCTCATGAAATAGTCCTCAAATTTCTCCTAAAGTGTAAATGTTTATAAAGTATGTAGAGCCATCCAGTGTTTTCAGTGTGATCTGAAAGCTTTCATGTTTGATATAGTTTTCTGTGTATCACTCCTTGCATACTGAGGGATATATTAGGAGTTTTATCAGTTTTAACAGTCAAACTGAAAAAAGTGGAAAGGAAAGGGGAATTTGCTTATTTAATTTAAAGGAAAAAAAAGTTTAGGGCCAGGCACGGTGGCTCACACCTATAATCCCAGCACTTTGGGAGTCCAAGGTGGGTGAATCACGAGGTCAGGGGTTCGAGACCAGTCTGGCCAACATGGTGAAACTCCATCTCTACTAAAAATACAAAAAATTAGCTGGGTGTGGTGGCAGGCCCCTGTAATCCCAGCTACTTAGGAGACTGAGGCAGGAGAATCGCTTGAACCCGGGAAGCGGAGGGTGTAGTGAGCTGAGTTTGTGCCACTGCACTCCAGCTCAGGTGACAATGCGAGATTCCGTCTCAAAAAAAAAAGAAAGCAAAA
>NW_016803625.1:309728-322634 GCF_001698545.2 Rhinopithecus bieti | reverse complement strand
AAAAAAAAAAAAAAAAAAGTTTATGATTTTAGGTATGATTAGATCCAGGCACTCAAAGACAAATAACCAGGACTCATTGTTTCTCTCAGGTTCTTACTCTCTCTCCAACTCTCTCTGAAGTGCATGTATTTATTAGTCAATATATTAACATACATTGAGACAGTGTAGCATAGTGGTACTGAACATGGGTTCTAGATCTAGACTAGATCTAGCTAGTACAAATCTCAGCTTTGCCATTAGCTGTAAAACTTTGGGCAAGACATTTATTCTTATTGACCTCATCTCTAGCTTATGGATGATCAGTTTGGACCCTGTTTCTAAGAGTTACGGTACAATTAAATGATCAATTGTGATTAACATATAGTAATTGCTCAATTGATATTAACTAGTCATTTCTTGGTTCTCCTTTCCTAAGCATTATCTTCAGTCTCAGATAGGCTCACTTTAGGCTCTCCACATATGATGGCAAAAGTGCAACCAACAGCTCAAATTTTTTTAGGTTTAAACCTGCTATAAAGAGAGCTATTCTGCCCCCAACAATTCCAACATATAGCTCAGAAATGGATTTCATGCATGTGATTTGCCTGTTTCCTGTTATACATTTATCTATGACCCAAGCACTGTGGTAAGGCTAATGAGATTCTCTGACTGGCTTACATAATTACTTCTGGAGCAAAGGTGGAGGGATCAGTCCCAACCTAACAATGTGGAATGGTAACCAAAAAGAGACAGTGCCCTAAGCAAAAATCTGGTGCATTTACCATAAGAATGACAATGTGCTGACTATGCTAAAACATTACATGTCCAAGAGCACAGTGGATCCTGTAGGTTTTCTTAAGCATCTTATCCCACTATCAATCAGAGGCTGGTTCTTAGAGGGGCAGGGAAGTGGGAAATTAGGGATGGAAGCTGTAATGGTAATGACTATTGTGATTAGCTGAATGGGTAGAGCAACACACTCTGCAAATTCTATTCTAGTGAATTATGCCTTAGGCCTGTATAGTATGTAGACGTGTAAATGATCTAAGACCCAGTGCAGTAATTGGCCTATGACGGTGGGTTACTGACAAATGGATACTGAGATGGAGAACTTTGAGCAGTGGCTACTGCAAGTTTGAGGAAAAAAGTGCTCATTGGTAGGATAGCAGTGTTAGACTTTGCAGTTTTTCTTTAATTTTATTTCACTGTAGTAAGAACACTTACCGTGAGATCTACCTTTTAAACAAATGTTTAAGTGTACAATAACAGTGTTGTTGATTACAGGCACAATGCTGTACAACAGATCTATACAACTTGCTTATCTTGCTTAAATGAAACTTCATGCCTATTGATTAATAATACCCCATTTCTCCTTCCTCCACTCCTGGAAACTACCATTCCCTCCTTGAATTTCCAGACTTGACTATTTTAGATACCTCAAATCAGTGAAATCATGCAGTATTTGTCCTTCTGTGACTGGCTTGCTTCGCTTAATGTAATGTCCTCAAGGTTCATCCATGTGGTTGCATATTGTAGAATTTCCTTCTTTTTTAGGGCTGAATAATATTTTACCATTTGTATGTACCACACTTTAAAAAACACATTCATCTTTCCATGAACATTTAGGTTATTTCCTCATCTCGGTTGTGGTGAAATAGTGCTGTAATGAACATAGGAGTGCTAAAATCTTTGAGATCCTGATTTCAATTGTTTTGGATATATACACAGAAGTGGGATTGCAGGATCATACAGTAGTCCTATTTTTAAAATGTTTTGAGGAAGCTCTCTATTGTTTTCCACTGCCACTGCACCATTTTACATTCCCACTAACAGTGTACAAGGGTTCCAATTTGTCCACATTCTTGCTAATCCTTGTTTTTTGTTTCCTTTGATAGTAACCATCCTGACAGGTGTGAGGTGATATCTCATTATCGTTTTAACTTGCATGTCCCTGATTTATGATATCGAGCATTTGTTTTTCACATATCTGTTGGGCATTTGCATGTCTTCTTTGGAAAAATCTCTGTTCAAGTCCTTAGACCATTTTTTTTTTTTTTTAAATCTGGTTATCCATTTTCTTACTATTGAGTAATGTTTTGAGGAAATCAGTGTATATTTTGGAGATTAACCCTTATCAGAATGTGGTTTGCGAATATCTTCTTCTATTGTGTAAGCTGCTTTTTCACTCTGTTGATTTGTTTCCTTTGCTGTGCAGGTTTATGCATCTTGATGTAGTCCCACTTATTTTGTTTTGCTGCCTTTTGGTGTCGTATATATAAAATCATTGCTGATCAATGTCATGAAGTTTTTCCCCTAAGTTTTCTTCTAGGAGTTTTACTGTTTCAAGCCTTAAAGTCTTTCATTAATTTTGAGTTGATTTTTGTATTATGTGTTTTTGTATGTATGTTTTTTATATATGTTTTGATTACTGTAGCTTTGTAATATATTTTGAAGTCAGAATGTGTGATGCTTCCAGCTTTGTTCTTTTCCAAGATTGATTTGGCTGTTCATGGTCTTTTGTGGTTCCACATGAATTTTAGAATTGTCTTTTCTATTTCTGTAAAAATGCCATTGGGATTTTGACAAGGACTGTATTGTTTTGTCTAGTATGAATATTTTAACAATTTTAAATCTTCCAATCCATGAATACAGTATCATTCCATTTATGCATATCTTCTTTATTTCTTTCATCAATGTTTTATAGTTTTCAGTGTATGTCTTTTACCTCCTTAATTAAGTTATTCCTAAGTATTTTATTCTTTCTGGTGCAGTTGTAAATGGGATCGTTTTCCTAATTTTCTTTTCAGATACAAAATAATCAATCAATGTGATTTGCCACATCAACAGATAAAATCCATATGATCATTTCAATAGATGCCAAAAAAGCATTTTACGAGATTCAACATCCTTTTGTGACTTAAAAAAAGCCCACAGACTCTCTCTACTACAATTTGGGAATTGTTAAAAATTTTTTAAAAAGGAAGAGAAGGGAAGTACTGCAACATAATAAAGTATATATATGAAAAGCCAACAACTAACATCATATTAATCAGTGGAAAACTGAAAGCTTTTTCTCTAAGATCAGGAACAAGGCAAACATGCCCACTTTCACCACTTCAATTCAACAAAGTACTAGAAGTCCTAGCCAGAGCAATGTGGCAAGAAAAGGAAATAAGAAGCATCTAAATCTAAAAGGAAGAAGTAAAGTTGTCCCTTTTTGGGAACAACATCTTATGTACAGAAAATCCTTTAAAAATGCAATAAAAAAAACTCTTCGAACTAATACATCCAGAGAGTTGCAGGATACAAAACCAACATATGAAAAGTTATTTGCATTTCTATACACTGAAAACAAACTATTCTGTTGTTTAAGCCACCCAATCTATGATATTCCATTATAGCATCCTGAACTGACTGAGACAATGTCTAACTAGCAAGAGACTGAAAATGTTATTTTGGATTCCATATTTATGCACTCAAAAAATATTTACTGAGCACTTATTATGTGCCAGGAAGCTTTTTAAGATGCTGTGGCTGGAGCAGTGGCTCATGCCTATAATCCCAGCACTTTGTGAGGCTGAGGCAAGCAGATCACTGAGCCCAGGAGCTTGAGACCAGCTTAGGCAACATGTGAAATCCCACCTCTACAAAAAATACAAAATTAGCTGGGTGTGGTGGCGTGCAGTTGCAATTTCAGCTTCTGAGGGGGCTGAAGTGTGAGGATCACATGAGCCTGGGAAGGCTGAGGCTGCAGTGAGCTGTGATCATGCCACTGCAATCCAGCCTGAGTGACACAGTGAGACTTTGTCATAAAAAAAAAAAAAATGCTCGAAATCACTTCTCAAAATTGAACGAATTTAAAAAGAAAAAGTAAAAAACATGCTGGGAATGTTTCTCTGAACAGTAGATAAAAATCCCTGCCCTCAGGGAGCACATATTCTAGTAGGAGAAGACAGACATTGAATAAGTAAAACATACAGTATGAAAGGAAATGTCATGTCTGGTATTCATTTTAAAACATTTCAGAGAAAAGCCCAAACAAAGCAAAACAAAATAATGAAGGTAATATAAATGATGGGTAAAATATTAATAATTATTGAAGCTTGGTGATGGGAACATAAGAGATTCATTATATTATTCATACACACACACTGTTGTTTGTAATAAATGCTACGTAGAAGTGTAAAGCAGAACAGGAGAAGAAGGAATGCTTGGGGTAAATTATAGTGTGGTTAGGGAAGGCCTGCCGAGAGGTGACATTTGAGCAAAGACCATATGGATGGGGTCACACATTTGCTCACTATGCTCACTATACTTGAATGTACAATGACAATGAAGTCTTTTCATTTACTATAACCTCTTAGTGTCCTCTGAGTACTAAAGATATAGCAGTCAACAATCTCATCTTCCTTTTTAGTTCCTCCCCTTTTGGGAGGCAAGGAAGAAAAAAATCTATATTTAACCCAGCCCAGAAAAACCTCAGCTTAACCTACTTTTGCTTCAAAGGTAGGATGGGGAAACTGATGAGGCAACGTGGAGACACACATTTCTATTATCTTTATTGAACACAACCTTGTCAGTTAATTATAACATGTCTATGGCACCTAAGCATTTTCTCTAAGTATTCAAGTCTGTACATTTTTTTTTTTTTTTTTTTTTTTTTTGAGATGGAGTTTTCACTCTTGTTGCCCAGGCTGGAGTGCAATGGCGCAATCTTGGCTCACTGCAACCTTTGCCTCTCGGGTTCAAGCAATTCTCCTGCCTCTGCCTCCCGAGTAGCTGATTACAAGCATGTGCCGACCACACGCAGCTAATTTTTTTTTTTTTTTTTGAGACGAGAGGTCGGCTCTGTCGCCAGGCCTGGAGTGCATGGCCGACTCAGCCAACCGCAAGCCCGCCTCCCCGGGTTTACGCCATTCTCCCCGCCCCAGCCCCGGAGTAGCTGGGACTACAGGCCGCCGGCCACCCTTGCCCGGGCTAGTTTTTTGATTTTTAGTAAGATGGGGGTTCACTGTGTTAGCCAGGATGGTCTCGATCTGCTGACCTCGTGATCCCCCGTCTTGGCTCCAAGTAGTGCTGGGATACAGGGCCTGAGCCACCGTGCCCCGGCCATTTTTTTATATTTTTAGTAGAGACGGGGTTTCACCATGTTGGTCAGGGTGGTCTCGAACTCCTGACTAGGTGATCAGCCCACCTCGGCCTCCCAAAGTGCTGGGATTATAGGCATAAGCCACCACGCCTGGCCTACAAGTCTGTACATTTTTATGCCTACCTCATGTTTATCATTTTCATGGTCTCATCTTTCTTGCACAACTTTCCACCTGCAGCCACCACCACCCAACCTACCACAAACACAAGTGCTCCCCAGTCTTTCCCTCAAGATGACAGTAACTAGACCACAGGTTGCTCCATCACTGATTACCAACTGCTTCATTTTCTTACTTTTTTCTTTTTATAGTATCATTATCATAAGGAGGAATTTCATTGCCCAAATCATCAGGAGGGACCCACACAGAGCAATGTCAGTTATGGCCAGTCCTTCTTTGGTCAAACACCAGCTGTAGTTTTAGCTTATCCTGTGCTTATCCCTGTAAGAAGGTAAACATTCTGCAGTTGCCTCATCCATATCTATTTTTTTTTTACAATGTCTTGGTGACCTTACACTTCCCCCTGAATGCAGTGACTTCAAAACTTTCTGCTTTTAATAACCGACATCAAATAACTGTATTCTTCACTGTAAGATATTTTCCCTCTGATCAAAATCTACTCAACACCAAGAATTTGAACATTTTGATTCTTCAGATCCTTTCCCTAAGCACGGCCCCCACCCGTACCCATCCCCAACCCTCGCCCCCAGCAGAAGCAGAATTAACTTCTTTTCCTGTCTCACCGAATTCTCCCTTTTGAAAAATCCTAGGTGGTATTTTTTTTTTTTTTAAATGCACATCTCAGTTCAGTGTGCTGTGAATAGTGTATTAAAAAGAAATAAAATTGTAGTGGATAGAATATATCAAAATGCATGTTAAATTTTTGTTGCAGCGATAATGCATACGTGTGTGTATGTACATATATCATATTAGGATTCAGTTCACATGAATGTATAATATTCGGTCTAGGTACATGTGAACTGTGTTACAATATGATGTTTCCTATTGTGGGTAGTAGTGATGTGAGAGCCTAATAGCTATCAGGCCTAGTCTTTGGTGTGTTAATGCTAGCAAAAGGAGTTTGGGAAACCCTTTCATTCTCCAGGTTTGCAAGTCAATTCTCTTCTTAGAGAGGTCAGGAAAGTCAACTTTGAGTCTCAAAGCTAATCAGTGTCCTTTCTGGTGTAGCTTCCTTTGTGTAATAATCCTCTGGCTCCTTTTGTGTAATAAGCCTCAAACCAAGGAAAAGGAAAGCTGTGAAGATTACATTGTATCTGTGTAATATTGTAAAATATCACCCGATTACACATGCCAATTATGAGTCTCAGGCTTTCATATGAATTTGCAGTTGCTTAAGCAAGGAAGGCTGTTTTTGTTTTTGGTTTTGTTTTAATTGATCCCAAGATATGTTTGAAGAGGGTGAAGTAGCAATGGCTTACAGATCCCTTGGACAACTATGGGAGGAGATGCTGGTACAATCTGCTGGACAGTCTCTCTCCCTCTTTAACAAACTAGGTCAGCCAGGTGAGAAAGTGTAAATATTGTGGTTAGCATTCCCCTCCCTCATCTCTGAGCTTCAACAGATGCACTTATCCCACTAGAATGTAAACTCTATGAGAACAGTAATTTTTGTTGACTGCTACATCCTTAGTACCCAGAGGCTTCAGCTCAGAGTATGAGAATGATTATGATAACATCACCTGCAGGGGTCCAGAGTAGAGATAGCCAAGTCAGAATCCTACAGGATAGATAGGATTCAAGAGCCCAAACACACACCTAAATGCCAATTCGAAGTAAAAGAGACAGAATATGAACTCGGGATAGGTAAGGGATCAGAAACAGGGAAGTAGGGCCCAAATTGGTTTTCACAAATATCACTGGATACAGTTTCTTTTATAGGCCTAAAGGTAGGTGGTATGTGGTGAGTTACACTGAAAAACTGGGAGGATGGTGAAAGAACTAAAATTGAATAGTAGGTAGACTTTCAGACCAAAAAAGAAAATAAAATGACAAGACTTAAGTAAGGCAGTGGAAAAAGTAGATTTTACATTTCTGATTAGAATTTTCAAGACTTGGTGATCAATCATTAGTATAACATATGGGAAGATTAACAATGATTAGATCATTTACTTTGGGGGAGCTGGGCAGACAGTGACTGTATTAAAACATAGACTACATGGGGAAGTGGTTTTGATAGTAACGAGTTTAGTTTTGGACACAATGAATTTGAAGTGTCAAAAATTCAAGTTGAGAGGTCAAATATGCTTTGAAAATTCTTATCTAAACCTCAGAAAGTGGTTAGAATTGGAGCTAAAGATTTAGGAATCCATGTGTGTATAGGTGCTAATTAAATTCATAGGACTTACCTGAACAGAAAAGATTGTTTATAATTTTTTTTTTAAGAGACTGGATCTTGCTATATTGCCCAGGCTTGTCTCAGACTCCTGGCCTCAACTGATCCTCCCATGTCAGCCTCACAAAGCGCTGGGATTACAGATGTCTGCCACCACATCTGGTCTCTTTATGGAATTATAGAGAGAAAAGAGGGTAAAGGATGGAAGCATGAGGTAGTCTAACGTTTAGAAGTAAATAAATGATAATCCAATGTAAGGACTATAGATAAAATAGAACCAGTAGTATTATATGAGAAAATGAATTTAATATCCAAGCCTTGTTTTCCTGGCCTTTCTCCCATGATTATGCCACATGTGACAGGCAAAATTAATCAACTCATTCAAACTTCTTCTTTTCTCTCCTTCCATTTCCACACACACATATCTGTAAGCAGCTGCAAGTTGGGATCCCAGGAAATAAATAGACTTTGAGATTCTGAGGTGCATGTAGGAGGTTTGTTGTGGAAAGGAGGGTTTCTCTCAGAAACATGATCTGTGAGAGGTAAGGAAGTAGGATTAGAGAGGGAGAAATTGAACTGTGATGCAGTTACAACAGAGGTCTCAGTTGACCCAGGGGAGCTATGAAGCCCCTTCAAAGAAGCTCTAAATTAAAGCCAAGGGTCCAAGCCTTTGTATTCCCACATCAATAGTGAGGGTGTAAACTTAGGTGAGGCAGCTTCTTTAAGTAAAGAACAATCATAAGAAGAGTGTAGCTGCCAGCAGTCAACAGCCAACACTCTTGGCAAACGGGTGCATGAGTGTCTTAGTCCTTAAGAGGCTGGAATTGGGGGGCGTAGTGGGGGTCATACCACATCATCCACCATAGAACCTGATTTGTAGCTTTGCAAGTGTGTCTGTGTGTGTATGTGTGTGTGTGTGTGCACATGTGTGTGTATTTAGTGAATCTCTGGTTAGTCAGTAAGTGGATCATAAAAAATGATTACCAATGACCAAAGTATTCTGGTGATATAACAACTATGCTGGTAAACTGACTACACCTGCTGCTGGTGAGAATAATTCCTCAAATCATCTCTGAGGCAGAGACAGACCTGCATGGGAAAACCAAGGTTGAGGGAACTAATCTTTTAACTAAGAGAAACATGTACATAAAAATGTCTCTCCTCATGCTTCTGATCTTCAGTTTCCTCAGGTTATAGCATTAAAGTGAGCACTACAACATTGAGAACAAAAACAAATACTCTTTTGCCAGAAATGTTCAAAGCCTATATAAAGAATAATTTTTAACAGACGTATAGATGTCATTATAATGTGCTGTAAATAATGACTTTTAGAAATTATCCAAACTTAGCCGGGCATGGTGGCTCACATCTGTAATCCCAGAACTTTCAGCGGCTTAGGCAGACGGATTACCTGAGGTCAGGAGTTTGAGACCAGCCAACATGGTGAAACCCTGTCTCTACTAAAAATACAAAAATTAGCCGGGCATAGTGGCACATGCTTGTAATCCCAGCTACTTGGGAGGCTGAGACAAGAGAATGGCTTGAACCTGGGAGGCAGAGGTTGCAGTTAGCTAAGATCACACCACTGCACACCAGCACAGGCAACAAGAGCGAAAGTTCGTCTCAGTAAATAAATAAAATAAATAAATAAATAAATAATCTAAACGTATTACTATAGTACAAAGCAAACCTAAGAGTTTTATACAATATGCTGCTGGGTTATCTCAAATACTCTGTAAATAATTAAGATATATGTAAATATTAACATATCAAAAGGAGAAAAACAGCAAATGAGAATTAGGATATAGGATCAGGAAGGGTCATCAGGTTTGTGAATTTAGATGATGCAAATGATTTTTGAATTATTTTTTGAATTTCTAGGTAATTCTGAAGCATAAACTCTGCCATCAAGTGGCTAGGTAGTCTTGGACATGTCATGTAAGCTTTTCAGGCTTTACTTTTCTTATCTATAAAATGAGATGGCTAGACAGTTACTTAGGACCCTCTATGTTCTAAGGGTTATATCAGAGGTATAAATGATGTGTCAGCAAAGACTTTAAATAGTATGTACTGGCTGGGTGCGGTGGCTCATGCCTGTAATCCCAACACTTTGGGAGGCCGAGGCAGGCAGATCATCTGAGGTCAGGAGTTCGAGACCAGCCTGGCCAACCTGGCAAAACCCTGTCTCTACTAAAAATATAAAAATCAGCCGGGCATGGTGGCATGAGCCTGTAGTCCCAGCTACTTGGGAGGCTGAGGCACGAGAATTGCTTGAACCAGGGAGGCAGAGGTTGTGGTGAGCCGAAATTGTGCCACTGCACTCCAGCCTGGGCAACAGAGTGAGACTCTGTCTCAAAATAAATAAATAAATAAATAAATACCATGTGTTACTGAATGAAGTGTTTTTAAAGCAGAATTAGAAGACTTTTGCCTCTATTTTAGAGAACAGAATTCTTAAAAATAGTCTATGGCTGCCCTCTCTTATTAGTAATATAGTAAAGATAAGAAATAAACCAAATATAAAGAGTTTTATTTTAAACTAATTTATAAGATCTCCCCAACAAATATTCATTTACTCAGAAAGTAGTATATAAAAATACTATATTTCTGTACATTTGATTGAACATTGTAATTTATTTTTTTAAAGAGATGAGGAGCTACTTCAGGATTGAACTCCTAGGCCCAAGAGATCCTCCTGCCTCAGTCTCCCAAGTACCTTGGGATATGTGCATGTGCTGCCACCCACCTGACTAATTTATACAATTTTTTTTTTTTTGTAGAGGCAGGGTCTCGGTATGTTGCTAAGGCTGGTCTAGAACTCTTCGGTTCAAGCAAGCTTCCTGCGTCAGCCTCCCAGTATCTGGGATTACAGGTACAAGCCACTGCACCCGATTCCCAAACATTGTAAATGTTTACAGTTAATGTGTAATCCCATGGCTCTCACCGCATTAAGAAATTGACTCAAGGGAATAATAGACAACATATTAGGCATCGTGAATTCATGGCATTAAATGCAATACTTACAAAGCATAAAATTTTTTTTTTTTTTTTTGAGATGGAGTTTTGCTCTTGTTGCCCAGGCTGGAGTGCAATGGTGAGATCTCGGCTCACCGCAACCTCTGCCTCCTGGGTTCAAGCGATTCTCCTGCCTCAGCCTCCCAAGTAGCTGGGACTACAGGCGCCCGCCACCATGCCTGGCTAGTTTTTTGTATTTTTTAGTAGATATGGGTTTTTACCATGTTGGCCAGGCTGGTCTCGACTCCTGACCTCAGGTGATTCATCCGCCTTGGCCTCTCAAAGTGCTGGTATTACAGGTGTGAACCACAACGCCCGGCACATAAAAAATTGTAAAATGCCATAGAGATTTATGAGTGAAGTTGATCTAGTCACTATTTTGCCTCTGAAAAAGTAGCAAGGAAAATTCTACTATGTAACATCTTGCCAAAATCTTAAAAGTTCAGGAATGTGGCCAGGTGCAGTGGCTCATGCCTGTTAATCCTAGCACTTTGGGAGGGTGAAATGGGCAGATTTCTTGAGCCTAGGGGTTCAAGCCAGTCTGGGCAACATGGCAAATACCCATCTCTACAAAAAATACAAAATTTAGCTGGGTGTGGTGGCACGGGCCTGTAGTCCCAGTTACTTGGGGAACTGAGGCAGGACGACTGCTTGAGCCTGGGAGGTCAAGGCTGCAGTGAGCTGTGTTTGCACCACTGCTCTCCAGCCTGGGTGACAAAGGGAGACCTTGTTTCTTTTTATACAAACAGAGTGTCACTCTATTGCCCAGGCTCATCTTGAACTCCTGGGCTCAAGCAATCTTCCTGCCTTGGCCTCCCAAAGCGCTGGGATTACAGGTGTGAGCCACTGTGTCCAGCCCCAATAATTAATGTCTCCTGACAACAAGTGGAAGCTTCTTTTGTTCTTTATTATTATTATTCTTTTAATTTGGTTTTTGTTCTTGCTCTTGTTTTATTCTGAGCACCAGAAATGAGGATTTTAAAACTGCAACAAATTCCCTTACTTCTACATCCAGAAATATAATTAATTCATTAACAACTTAAAAAAAGATACAATTCATGTACCATAAAGATTCACTCTTTTAAAGTGTACAATTCAGTGGTTTTTAGCATAGTCATAAGGAACAACTATTTATTGAATACCTACTATCTGCCAAGTTTCTATTCAACTTGATATTCATGAACTAGAAGTCAGAGTTTTCACATATGGAACAACAGGAACATTCCTTATTTATGTTAGATAAACTAGGCAATGTTGAAATAATTCTTGGTTGATGATCAGGGATCAATGTAGCCAATATGAAAAATGAAATTTGCTTCTAGTGTTAAAAACAATGTCAAATACAGAGTCGAGAACTATTTCCTCTTTGGCACAGCCTGGCTTGCTCATGAACTTAGATTAAATCTCTTGCATTGATTGGACAGATGTGGAGTAATTTATCACTAGTAGCACTTGAGATCATAAAGTTTTAGAGCTGGAAGACACCTCAGAGATCATCTACATCTTATACCTCCACTATACCAATCAGGGAACAAAAACCAGAGAAAGTTAATGACCAGCTATAAGTCTCAAACTCAGAACAAAGCTTTCACATTCTTACCTGGTGCTTGTTCCTTATACCAGTTCCCAAACTCGATTTCTTAAGGACCCAGGATTCTTGGTGAAACCTACAGGGCTTCTAGGATAATGGACGGATGGCTGAGTGGAAGAGCCTCTGCATCCCAACCCTGCTTCAACTCTAGCATCGCTATGTTTACCTCTTTGGCTTCCTAAGATTCTAAGCAAATTTTTGTTTTAAAAATAGTTCCATTACTAAAAAATATATGAACATTTTTTGAAAATACTTTATGGAGTGATTTCACATTGTCCAAAGGAGGTATGTGCCTATTACTGCACATATGGTTTAAATATTATGCCTAGAAAACTGTGCAACACCACCTGAACATTTAACAGATTTCTTAGTAAATGGTATGTGTTTTAAGAAGTGTTCCTCCTTTTACACTGTTGGTGGGATTGTAAACTAGTTCAACCATTATGGAAAACAGTATGGCAATTCCTCAAGGATCTAGAACTAGATGTACCATATGACCCAGCCATCCCACTACTGGGTATATACCCAAAGGATTATAAATTATTCTACTACAAAGACACATGCACACGTATGTTTATTGTGGCACTATTCACAATAGCAAAGACTTGGAATCAACCCAAATGTCCATCTGTGACAGGCTGGATTAAGAAAATGTGGCACATATACACCATGGAATACTATGCAGCCATAAAAAAGGATGAGTTTGCGTCCTTTGTAGGGACATGGATGCAGCTGGAAACCATCATTCTTAGCAAACTATCGCAAGAAGAGAAAACCAATCTCCGCATGTTCTCACTCATAGGTGATAACTGAACAATGAT
>NW_016803625.1:300990-309381 GCF_001698545.2 Rhinopithecus bieti | reverse complement strand
TAAAGTATAATAAAAAATAAAATAAAATAAAATAAAAAATAAAAAAAAAAGAAGTGTTCCTCTTTTTCATGCTTGCAGAATTTTAGAAAGTAGATGGTGCATGCTTGAAAGAAAACAAGGCAGCTGAACGCGGTGGCTCACACCTGTAATCCCAGCACTTTGGGAGGCTGAGGCAGGTGGATAATGGAGATCAAGACCATCCTGGCTAACAAGGTGAAACTCCGTCTCTACTAAAATACAAAATTAGCTGGGCGTGGTGGTGGGCACCTGTAGTTCCAGCTACTCGGGAGGCTGAGGCAGGAGAATGGCGTGAACCCGGGAGGTGGAGCTTGCAGTCAGCCGAGACTGTGCCACTGCACTCCAGCCTGGGCAACAGAGCGAGACTCTGTCTCAAAAAAAAAAGAAAGAAAACAAAGCATTTTTACTTACCTCGAATTCAGTTACTGAAATTGCAGGAAAAAAATGATTTGGGTAGATGATTGTACTTATTAATGGAATATAAAAGTATGTACATTCAAAAACATTTTTCCACATTATCAATGGAAAATAGAGAAGCATCATCCCTAGAATCCTTGTTTTCAAAATGTTGATCCCATTATCTGATTAGAAAACTAGACAATCCCCCACCCCAGGAGGGGATGGGTGTGCTTAACCCTCCTCTCGGTTATCTCCAGGGGCGCTCCAGCCCAACCCTGGTCCTTCTTGGAATTCTTCTCTTCAGGAGGCCCAGGCGACCACTGCCAAACAAACAGCAAAGGGAGAAGTTGCCGTGCTTCTGGGAGTCCAGGCAGTCAATGAAGGACAGACAGGATGTTCACCACCTGCAGACCCAGATATGGTGCTAGTGGATCAGCACAGGGGCATGATGACTGGACTTGGCCAAATCCTGGCTTGAAGAGCTGGGTCTGCAGGCATCTCTGCAAGAAAGCCTCAATCTTCAGGCCTAGGTTGCAATCTAGTTTCATTCTGTCCCTGTACCGCACTCTGATGTGAATAAATCACTGCAGCAGGGCACTGCCTTCAAACAGACGCCATGGGTCCTTCTCAAGAAACATCAGCAGCTCCTGGGCAGCTCTGCAGACTTGTCCAGGGTAAATTTGACTTTCCAGATGTCACATTTGCTCTGGAGGCCACACTTGCCTATCAGTTTTAGCTCTTGGTTGAGGGGGGATTTCTCAAAGGGTCTCCCTGTGATCACACAGGTTTTCCGACCCAGCTTGGGACCACTAGTGTGTTGACTCTGGGTGTCCATCTATGCCTCACCTAAGGGTAGGTCCTGGTTACTGTGAAAGGGGCTAGAAAAATTCATTAAAAAAAAAATACACCACATGTGGTGGTTCAGCCTGTAATCCCTTTGGGAGGCCAAGGCAGAAGGATTGCTTGAGCCCAGGAGTTCAAGGCTACAGTAAGCTATGATCACACCACCGCACTCCAGCCTGGGTGACACAGTGAGGTCCTGTGTCTTAAAAAATATAACAAAATAAAATGTTTAAAGTCAAATTATGTCAAAAAATAAAGATGCTTTGCTAAGTATTGTATTCAAATACATATTCTAGTACTCACTATACAACACAGTCTAAATCAGTATTAACAGTACAAAGTTATATGTCATGTCATTATATAACATTTATATTATGCTTTATTGTATAAGTAATTTTCATTTTGGGGGTGCTGAATTTGTGTTTTATTCATGAAATTAAAGAATGCCATTGAATGATGTCATAAAATGGGTTTGGTTGCAAAAATTTTTGAGTATTATTGGTGTTCAATTTGTGAAATACATGATTAGTCTCACAGCATATCCATTTGGAAAGCCAAATGATCCACTTCAGTTTGTGTGATAGTTAATACTCAGTGTCAACTTGATTGGGTTGAAGGATACAAAGTATTGATCCTGTGTGTGTCTATGAGGGTGCTGCCAAAGGAGATTAACATTTGAGTCCGTGGGCTGGGAAAGGCAGACCTATTCTTAACCTGGGTGGGCACTATCTAATCAGCTGCCAGCAGGACTAGAATAAAAAAGCAGGCAGAAAAATGTGAAAAGATGAGATTGGCCTAGCCTCCCAGCCTACATCTTTCTCCCATGCTGCATGGTTCCCGCCCTCGAACATGGGACTCCAAGTTCTTCAGTTTTGGGACTCGGACTGGATTTCCTTGATCGTCAGCCTGCAGACGGCCTATTGTGGGAACTTGTGATCATGTGAGTTAATACTTAATAAATTCCCATATATATATATATCCTATTAGTTCCGTCCCTCTAGAGAACCCTAATACAGTTTGTACACTTCATAAATGTGGAATTTCATATATCAGTAGTGCTAAATGAAGGTATAACTTTATGTATATATTTTACTTCAGAAATATATTTGTTCCAGAAAAGTTACAAATAAGCTGATCTTTTAAGGACGTAGAAGTTCACATATATATTTTCTTAATTTTAAAAGTTTTATTTTATTTTAACTGATAATTGTTTACCTACTTTCTTATTTTTTGTCTTTAATCAGCAGTGGCTATGCTCCCACTACTTCAAGTCTTTCTGTCCTTTATACTCTCTATCAAGTAACTAATGATGTGAGAATAAATGTTTAAATATCTTAGAGCTCTCCTCTTACAGCCTGTGTTCATCTACATAAACATATAGGCATTCAATGCATATTTATTGATTTTCAAAAAGATAAAAGAGAGTTTATTTTATATACGTACTGTGCCAGTAAAGTAAATCATGTTCCAAAAGTGCTAATGGTATATGTCTCAGTCCATTTGTGTTGCTGTAACAAAATACCACAGACTGGGTAATTTATACACAATAGAAATTTATTCCTCACAATTCTGAAGGCTGGAAAGTCCAGATCAAGGCACTGACATTTGATGTCTGGTGAGGACCTTCTCACATGGCAGAAGGCAGAAGGGTGAAAAAGGGAATGGATGCTGTGTCCTTGCATGGCAAAAGAGTGGGAGAGAGAAAATCCACTTCCTCAACCCCTTTTATAAGGGCCTTAATTCCCTCCCAACAGCCCCACGTTTTATATTATCACATTGGTTAATAAGTTTCAACATATCAATTCGGGGTGCCATATTCACACCACAACAGCATAAAAGGTCACTGGGATTATTTTATTCTCCTGAAGTCTTGAGACTATTTACTTTCCCAATCAGTTTGCTCTTTTCCATGTTAAAAACACTTTAGGTCAAGTCACAGAGAACTTTTAAGGCTAAAGATTATACTACCTAGGGAGTGGTACATTCGTATTACTTGCCCCTTTCTCTCAAGGACTCTTTTTTTTTTTTTTTTGAGACGGAGTCTTACTCTGTTGCCCAGGCTGGAGTGCAATGGTGCAATCTCCGCTCCTCCCAAGTTCAAATGATTCTCCTGCCTCAGTCACTGGAGTAGCTGGAATTACAAGCACCTGCCACCATACCCAGCTAATTTTTGTTATTTGTCGTAGAGATGGGGTTTCACCAAGTTGGCCAGGCTGGTCTCGAACTCCTGACCTCAGGTTATTCGCCTGTCTCGGCCTCCCAAAGTGTTGTAATTACAGGAATGAGCCACTGCGCCCAGCCCTCAAGGGCTTTCTACATGAGTATATCTTAAACAAAAAGTAGCTCAGGTGTCACTCACCTAGCCTACTGAATCCTTCCGGAAATTCTCCCTTAAGACTGCTATTAGCTGTAACTTCTGCTTTTTACCTAGCTATCACTTTACCTTAGGAATGAGGCCAACAAAAGGCAGGGTACAGGTGGGAGGGAGCAAAGCTGTACTGCCTTTATATAACCCTGATTCTAGAGTCTTGAAGATTATTTCCTAGGGTAACTGGTCTTTACAGAGTCCAAAAGGCTTGCATGCTACCTAGAGTGCTCAACAAATTTATTAAATGTCACCAAAATGCAGCTGGGGTAAAAAGAATCAGGTGTATTTGCTGACTCTTGATCTATGCTCTTGGGGTTCTTTACATCTGTGCATTGTATTTACTGTATCCCTGTGGTGGGATTACTACATAATGGTGTGCTGCTGCTTATCCTCAACCGCGTTCAGAGAAATCATGTTGGTAGCCTGAAACTGGCTGAAGTGGGGAATTTTACCACAGAAATTAGCAAACTTCTGTGAGGTGCAAATTTTTCTGGAAAAGACCATGCAGTAAATAGTCAAAGCCATTTTTGTTGTTGTTGTATTTGTTTTTTTAAATTGACATTAGAGACAGGGTCTTACTGTGTTGCCCAGGCTGGTCTTGAACTCCTGGCATTAAGTGATACTCCCATCTCAGCCTCCCAAAGTGCTGAAATTATAGGTGTGAGCCACTACTCCTGGCCCTATACCAAAGCTCTTTGGAAGTCGTTTCAATCGATTGCTTCTGCAGGAACTTTTGATACTTTCTCAGGTCACTTATTCTATCAGTCTACTAGGGCTACAATAGCAAAGTACCACAGAATAGGCAAGTGAGATGACTGAAATTTATTTTCTCACAGTTCTGGAGACTAGAAGTCTGAGATCAAGGTATCACTAGGGTTGTTCTCTTCTGAGGCCTCTGGTCTTGGCTTGTAGATGACTGTCTTCTTGTGTTACCACATAGTCTTCCCCAAAACCTATAAAAATTTCCTCTTCTTATAAAGACACCAGTCATACTGGATTAGAGCCTACCCTAATGACCTCATTTTAACTTAAATGACTTTATAATTTTTATTTTTTTGAGATGTAGTCTTGCTTTGTCATCCAAGCTGGGAGTACAGTGGTGTGATCTCAGCTCACTGCAACCTCTGCCTCCCAGGTTCAAGTGATCTTCCCACCTCAGCCTCCCATGTAGTTGACATTACAGGCACATGCCACCACACACAGCCAATTTTTGTATTTTTAGTAGAGACGGGGTTTCACCACACTGGCCAAGCTGCTCTCAAACTCCCTGCCTCACGTGATTCGCCTGCCTCGGCCTCCCAAAGTACTGGGAATACAGGCATGAGCCATCGTTCTTAGCCTTAAATGCCTTTTTAAAGACCCTAGGTCTAAACACACCCTCATTCTGGGGTACTGTGGGTAGGCACTTCAACACATACCTCTGGAGAGGGGAAACAATTCAGCCTGTAATACCCTATAGTGAAAAATGCTACAGGTCAATGTTTAACAATCAGCTGTCCAAAAAGAAAAAGGCCCGAATTGTAGCACTTGCTAACTTCTATGGTAAAATTCCCCCACTATAGCCAATTTCAAGCTACCAATATGATTCCTCTGAATGCAGTTGGGAAGAGATAAGCAGCAGCACACCATTATATAGTAAATCTACCATGGAGATTCAATAGATACAAATAACCTCAATGCATAGATGTAAATAACCCCAATGACATAGATTGAGAATCAGCAAACTTTTCAGCAAGCTCTTCTGGAAAAGACTAAGCAGTAAATATTTTCAAATTTGCTCAACACTGCATCGTAGTAAAAAAGGAGCCAGGCTGGGTGCAGTAGCTCATGTCTCTAATCCCAGCAATTTGGGAGGCCAAGGTGGGTGGACTGGTTGACCTCAGGAGTTCGAGACCATCCTCGGCAACATGGCAATACCCCATCTCTACAAAAAAATACAAAAATTAGTCGGGCGTGGTGGCGTGTGCCTGTGGTCCCAGCTACTCGGGAAGCTGAGGTAAGAGGATTGCTTGAGCCCAGAAGGTCAAGAGTGTAGTGAGCCATAATGGTAGCACTGCACTTCAGCATGGGTGACAGAACAAGATCCTATCTCAGAAAGAAAAAAATACAAAAAGGAGGCATAGATAATATGTAAATGAAAAAATAAAAAGAAGCTATACGCAATATGTAAATGAACAGGTGTGAATGTGTACTGACAAAACCAGTTTTCAACTGGCCTTTGGCTAGTGACAAGAGTTGGGGATATCTAACAGGATAACTGCTCCATCATCAGCTTTCAGCCAACCTGCCTTGTTTTGGCCTTACTCTCCTTCCCCATCAAATGCTTAGACTACTAGTTGCAGGCATCTCCTGAACTTTCTCAGGTTAGATCAGTGGGGCAGTCATAGGAGGTACACCACTAATATCTCCATTTTAGATAGAACTTGTCATTCAGCTGCAATGAATAACAGTAAGCTAACTGCCTCCATCTGCAGCACTGTCAAGATCCACCACAGCACACCAGTTGAGGTAATGTCTTCCCTGGCAGCCCCCAGCCAATGACTGAACATGGCAATGGTATGAGGGTCTAGTCATTTCTGGCCAGTGTTGAATTTCCCTAACAAGCAATATTTTCCCCAGAGCTCCACAATGGGTTAGCTGAGATTCTGCTAGATATTTATTTATTTATTTTAGAGTCTCACTCTGTTGCCCAGACTGGAATGCAGTGGCACAATCTCGGCTCACTGCAACCTCCAACTCCCAGGCTGATTTTTAGATCTACACCACAGTCTCTGTCTTTTCTTCCCCATCATTTTCCAAGACTTCTTGTACTCCTAAATTAATGTTATATTCTGCTTCCTGGAACATCCAAAGTGAACCAGTTGGTATAAGGATTAGTGGTCTGAATGTTTATGTCTCTCCAATATTCCTATGGTCAAATACTAACCTCCAAGGTGATAGTATTAGGAGGTGGGTGGGGCCTTTGAGAAGTAATTAGCCCTCATGATTGGGATTAGTGCCTCAGAGAGCTAGTTTGTCCCTTAAACTATGTGAGGGTTGCAGGGCATGGTGGCTCACGCCTGTAATCCCAGCACTTTGGGAGGCTGAGGCAGGCGGATCACCTGAGGTAGGGAGTTCAAGACCAGCCTGACCAACATGGAGAAATCCTGTCTCTACTAAAAATACAAAATTAGCTGGGCAAGGTGGCACATGCCTATAATCCCAGTTACTCGGGAGGCTGAGGCAGGAGAATCACTTGAACCCGGGAGGCGGAGATTGCAGCGAGCCGAGATCATGCCATTGCACAAGAGTGTAACTGTCTCAAAAAAAAAGCCAAAAGCAACTACGTGAGGGCACATGAGATGACACCATCTATTACGAAGTCGGCCCTCACCAGACACTAAATTTGCCACCGCTTTGACCTAGAAGTTTCCAGCCTCTGGAACTGTGAGAAATAAATTTGTTATTTATTAGCCAACCAGTTTATGTTATTTTGTTACAGCAACCCTGTAAAAAAAGAAGAAAAATAGCAAAACAAAACATACTGTTCCCCACAACCCCACTCTCACACTCAACACAGAACACTTCTGTGAACAGATGTGTGGGGGGCTGTTCCCAAAACCAAGCAATTCTCCATTGGACACCAATTGGGTATTACATCATTGAATTCAATTGTGACACTATCTACCTGGAATAGGGTAATCCACCTGGCAATTTACCTGGAGATAACGTCAGATCCCACAGTTTAAGGGTTCAGTCTCACAAGATTGCCTTCACTTCAGATTTAAGTATTAGGTTGTCACCTATACTCTGACCTGCTACAAATCAGGGTTCCCACAACCTCCTTCTAGCATTTAATTAATTTGCTAGGTTGGCTCACAGAACTCAGGTAAACAACTTATATTTGCTAGTTTATTATGAAGGATATTATAAAGGACACATATGAACAGCCAGATGAAGAGATAGACACGATGAGGTATGGGGAGGAAAGCAGGCACAGAGCTGCCATGCCCTCTCTGGGTGTGCTAGCCTCCCAACATCTCTGTATCTTCAGCAACCCAGAAGTTCATCAAATCATGTTGTCCAAGAGTTTTTATACAGCTTGACATCCATCCAGCCCCACTCCCTTTCCTGGTGGTTGTTGGGTGTAGTTAAAAGTTCCAATCCTCTAATCCTGAAATCACCTGGTTTTTCTGGCAACTGGCCTGATCCTGAGGCTATTTAGGGGCCCCACCCTAAATTATCTCATTAGCATAAACTCAGATGTGATCAAGACAGGGATATTATGAATAACAAGGAAATTCCAAGGGTTTTAGCTCTGTGACAGGAACTGGAGACAAAGATCAAATTATTTCATATTATACCACAAACTCAAACAAACAAAGGGCTTGGGGTTCGATCAGAAATGACCCACTGTCAATGGGATGTGTGATTGTTGGAGCATGGATAGTCTCTGGAAGAAGGTGGTGGCTCAGTCATTAAAACTTACAGCACTGGCCTGGCGCAGTGGGTTATGTCTGTAATCCCAGCACTTTGGGAGGCTGAGTCAGGCAGATCACGAGGTCAGGAGATCGAGACCATCCTGGCTAACACGGTGAAACCCCATCTCTACTAGAAGTACAAAAAATTAGCCAAGCGTTGTAGCGGGCACCTGTAGTCCCAGCTACTCGGGAGACTGAGGCAGGAGAATGGCGTGAATCCGGGAGGCGGAGCTTGTAGTGGGCTTAGATCACGCCACTGCACTCCAGCCTGGGCTACAGAGTGAGACTCCGTCTCCAAAAAAA
>NW_016803625.1:281395-300890 GCF_001698545.2 Rhinopithecus bieti | reverse complement strand
CCTGTAATCCCAGCACTTTGGGAGGCCGAGACGGGCGGATCACGAGGTCAGGAGATTGAGACCATCCTGGCTAACACGTGAAACCCCATCTCTACTAGAAGTACAAAAAATTAGCCAAGCGTTGTAGCGGGCACCTGTAGTCCCAGCTACTCGGGAGACTGAGGCAGGAGAATGGCGTGAATCCGGGAGGCGGAGCTTGTAGTGGGCTTAGATCACGCCACTGCACTCCAGCCTGGGCTACAGAGTGAGACTCCGTCTCCAAAAAAAAAAAAAAAAAAAAAAAAAAAACTTACAGGAGTAATTTGGGAGAATGTTCTGATACAGAGCAATGCCCTTGTTGGGGCAAAAATTCAGTGTGTGTGTGTGTGTGTGTGTGTGTGTGTGTGTGTGTGTGTGTAATAATAGCTACAAGAACAATGGAATTGGCCAGCTATTATAAAATTGCATTAAGGCCTACAAAAGGTTAATGAAAATCTGAGAGCTTGTTAACAAGTGAAAACTTACTGTGTAGGTCAGACAGCTTCTTTAGTAGTTTACAAAGAGGCCCTTATCTTTTTGCCCTGGGAAAACAGAAAAAATCTGGAACACCAAACTCAGGACTTAACAGTCAAGAAGATTAAAATACAATTGAAGCCAAGGTTAGGTTGCTAGTTGGAAAACTTGGGACTCTGGCATACAGGATGAGGACAGCTAGGGGGATACCCCCAAAGATTTTGGCTGCCAAATCTCCTTTGAACACTCAGTCTGCAGAGGCTGCCTACCTTTCTTACTGAAAGCTAGTACTCAAAAGTAGATCGTTCCTGAATAAGGCAACAGAGTGCCTTCTTGGAAACCTACCCTATCTCTCATGACTGCCAGACCAGTAACTAGAATTAAGTCATGGCCCAAATGGGAATGTGCTAGGCCCAATGTATACCACCAAAAGCAGCAGCAAGAATTAGAATATATTGCTAGGAAATAAAGGAGTATGTGGGACTGGATGTTGAGGGTGTTTGATGAAGAAGGCTGAAACATAAGACTGGAAAAAAGTGACATTATTAACTTGCAGGCATTTTCAGGATATGAGATTTCATACTCTATCAGGGTCCCAGAGGAGGGTGCAAACTTCCGGTTAGGATGGTTACTATAAGCAATTGCCCATGTTGAGTGAAGTCAAAATGTCTGAACCGCTAAAGGAAGATAGTGAAGAACAGGATTAAAAGGGATCAGGGAAATGGGTAGGCTGGAGTAGATACATTACGTGAGGCCAGCAGCCCACACAAGAATTATGTTCCGTGGGAGGGCCCGGAGGACACAACATTCACTAAGGTCATCAGGAATGTACCAGTAAGAGATGCACTAGCCTCACTAAAAAGTTGTGACAGTTCACCTTTGATAGTCAGAGCTAACGATAGAAGATACTATCACAGAGCATGGCTTATCAAAAGGAATGGGAATGACGGGCCCCAGACGCACATTAAATGCCAGGGGGCAGGGTTTATTGCCAGAAGTCAGGGGGAGTCACAATTATGACCAGCAAAAGCAGAGTGACAGTCAAGGGGGTTCAACCCAAAATGAGTTTTAGAGTTGGCTAACAGAGTTCAGTGTCCCTACGTGCAAAACAGATGGGGAGGCAACAAGAATACTGCCTCATATATATAATCAAAAAAAGTAAGAGTGGATGGGGAGACTAAGAGTGGGTATCACAATAAAAAGCACCATGATCCCTCACCCAATTGCCAGATCTGAGCCAATTTTCAGACTGGGAACCTGTTGACAGGTGGCCAGATCCCTGGAGGGAAGGATCCCATAATCATATACTGTAATGATTCTTCCCATACTTCCCTAAAGGGATCTAGCCCTTTTCTCAGGTGACTGTACACTGGAAAGTGGGAAATATTTAGACACTTCAGGGAAGATAGACACAGGGTCTGAGTTGACATTGATACCTGCAGACCAACAGTATCATCTTGGCCTTCTTATTAGAGTAGCAGCATATAGGAGCCAGGTATTAGGTTTGTCCAAAAGTAATTGCGGTTTTTGTCATTACTTTTAATGGCAAAAATCGCAATTACTCTTGCACCAAACTAGTAATAAACTTTAGTCTTGGCCAAATCCTGGCTCATGATGTGTGCCCTGGGTCCATGGGAACAGTTGATGATCCCCAGTCCCGGAATGTTATTTGGTATAGACATGCTTGGCAGTTACAGTAATTCCTACATTGAGTTTTAGATTGTGAAGTAAGACCTATTATAGTAGGGAAAGCTAAGCAGAGTATTGGAAACTGATCCCCAGTCTACTTCAGACAAGAGTAAACCAAAAGCAGTATCTCACATTTTAGGTGGGGATGGAGATGATTAGTGTCAACTCTTAAGGACTTCCAGGATGCCTTGATGTTGGTCCCTATTATATCTCCATTTAATTCACCTGTCTGGCCCCCACAAAAACTAGATAAATCTTAGACAAGGACCATAGGCTACTGCTAGTTCAACCAAGTAGTAGCCCTGATTGTAGCTGCCAGACTCGACCTGTATCTGTAGTAGGGCATAGTACGGCCACAGGTACACAGTATGTGGTATAGCAATATGAGCACAGAACCTTCTTGATATTTATGTTACCCACCCCTTTAATTTTATTTGTTTTTTTAGAGTTGTTCCATTCACACCTCAATTATCCAACTATTTTTAGCAACTTGTTGCCATGGACTGAATGTGTGTGTCCTCCCAAAACTCAACCCTACCACCTAATGTAATAATATTAGCAAGTGGGGCCTTTGGTAGGTAATTAGGATTAGGTGTGGTCTTGAGGGGATACTAATCCCATGAGGGATTACTACCCAAGAGGGCTTGCTTCTTTTCTGCTCTCTGCCATGTGAGAGTCCCACAAGTAGGCAGTCTGCAGGCCAGAACATGTTAACACCATCTTAGACTTCCAGCCTCCAGAACTGTGTGAAACAAATTTGTCATTTATAGAACATCCAGTCTACAGTAATTTGTTATAGCAGCCTGAACTAAGACATTTGTCTTTCAGTTTTTCAAAAGCATGCAACAAAATTTTCACAGAAACTGCTGCCTTCTTAGTTCATCAATTTCCATAATTTTTTTCAATTACATAATTGCAAGAATGTGCAACTAGCATTAACAGGCTTACAAACACACACAATAATCTCTTAAAACATACAATTCAACTTGTAGGAAAAGAAATGCATATTGTATTAGAGTAGCTTACCACTTGCAAACATGTAGATTCATCATGCCGATGACAACAATCTTACAGAGAGAATACAGAGGATCTGTCATTCATTCCAAGGAGTTAAGTGGAGCTCAGTTATGAGTACATTTACACTCAGAAAGAATAAGATTCTCCTCTCTTTCTCCCAGCTTTGTTGGGGGGGGTTGCGGGGAGATTTGTGGGAGGGGATAGAGGGTAGTATAGTGAAATTTTTGTTCTTTTCAATTCTAAACAGATATAATTGTATCATATGCCTGCCCCAAACCACTATTAGTCCCCATTGCCTTCAAGAGAAATCTCTTTTAAAGTAGTGTATAAGGCTCTATGCCATCTTGGATCCTCACCATCTTTTCAGTCTTATTTCTACCTTGTGCCATTTTCCACTGTCAACTTTCTTTTCAAGCCAAATCAGAGGAGATCATGCTTTTTCACGTACCCACGTCTCTTCCACTCAGTCTGGGATGAATTTTTCCTTTATTAGGGTGATTAGATAACTTATTGTCCAAGCTGTGACACATGTGAGAAAGGGAACACTAATGAGATAAAACAATGGGAAAGCAGATACAAACTGGGGTAGTACTCTGCAAACCGGCCTACGGTCACCCAGTGAATTCATCATCACTGTGATCTCACTGCCTAACACTCAGTGCGCACTTCAAAAATCTTAGCTAAAATTTATTATGTACTGTACAACCTATTGCTGTTTTTACTGCTCTCTCTAACCTTGGTCACCACTTATACATGTAGAAACTTTGTGTCAATTACAAAATGTGCCCTTTCTTTTTAGCAGCAAATTCCAGACTATGTGGTGAATGGACACCAGGCTGGATTTCACAACTTTCCTCTCCCATGAACATTTTTGTGTAGTAAAACAAATTACCCAATGTGTCTCCAACTATATATCCTGTATAAAAATTAAGTGTTTGTAAAGATATTGAAACATTCCACTAAAATACATGTCAGATGCCATCTGAATTTTGGGTGAGATAAGATGCAAAGTGGATCTGTAATAAGAGAAAGAAGTTAAGTATCAAATATCTATCTGAAATTTTATGCAGTGAATATGAGAACACTGTGAAAATATATTGGGAAGTAATAAATTTGTTACACATAGGAACAGTTGAGTATTTTATAAGTGGAATATAGAGCTATAATATTACTTTGGGGAAACATATTGCCAATATCAGCCAAAGAAAAGAAAACTGATATTCTTATCTCTCCAAAATGGGCTTTGATAAATCATATTATGTATAAAATGTTCAATTTGTTTTAAGAAATCTATCTTAATAAATCAGTGTTTTTGTTGTTTTTCAATACTTTTGCAGTACTTTTAGCATGGTACTTAGCCACGCCAGACACGGTGGCTCACGCCTGTAATCCCAGCACTTCGGGAGGCTGAGACAGGTGGATCACCTGAGGTCGCGAGTTCAAGACCAGCCTGACCAATACGGAGAAACCCCGTCTCTACTAAAAATACAAAATTAGCTGGGGTGGTGGCGCATGCCTATAATCCCAGCTACTAGGGAGGCTGAGGCAGGAGAATCGTTTGAACCTGGGAGGTGGAGGTTGTGGTGAGCTGAGATCGTGCCACTGCACTCCAGCCTGGGCAAAAACAGCGAAACTCCGTCTTAAAAAAAAAAAAATAGCCACTAGGCACTTTAAGGAAACCCCAAATTTCAAACTTCTTATCCTTTAAGATCCTGACTTTCCTTCTAGGTCTACTCCATGTACCCTACTCCTCTATTATCCATTCTCTGTATCTGGAACACCAAATATTTTTATTAAAATTGTTTGCATTAAAATAGCAATTTAAGATACAATTTTTTTAAATGGGCTCAATTTAAAAGTCTAAGCTTCATCAGGTTAAAAAACTTAATAATTAAAATATGCAATTAACAAATCAAAGTGTTGAAAGGCTCACAATTAAAAAAAAAATAGCCTGCACCTCATTTCTCTTCTCCCCATCTCTGCTTTCTATTTTAAAGACACACTTTTTAGCTACTGAAAGCTGTTTATTCCGCTAGCAAGTTTCATCTTTCTAAATAATATATATTCCTAGCTACTTCTTCATTTATATATTTTAGACCTTATTTCTTGACTTCTTATTAGTAGGATTTTATCAGTTAGGATGCCTCAACTTGTAGTAATCACAATCCCACCTAGTTTAAAAAATGAGAACTACAGTCGAGCACAGTGGCATGTGCCTGTAGTCCCAGCTACTTGGGAGGGAAGGATCACTTAAGCCCAAGTGTTCAAAAACAGCCTGGGCAATATAGACTCCCGTCTCTAAATACAATACAACATTTTGAAAACTTACAAAAAAAAAAAAAAAAAAAAGAAGAAGAAAGGAGAACTGCATTTATTTTCACAATCGGAAGCAGAGTTTCATGAGAAGCCTCGAGAGTCAGCTTCACCCCCAGCAGCTCCTAGGCTCCATTTCTCTGTGATTCCCCTCAGTCTCCCTTCTCCTGCTGTGTCAATGTCTTCATCTTAGATTGATTCGTCTCGTTGTGGGAGCAAAGAAATGTAAACAGTTCCCCGGTTTCTAAACAACACACCCAACACCCAGAGGCAACAAAGAAGTCTCATTCTCATCTTTCACTCAAAAAAAAAAAAAAAAAAAAAGCCCTCTCTCTGAATTCCTAAACAAACCTCTCATAACTCTTTATTCAAAATTGGGTTATACGCCCATTGCTTAACTGTGCCCTATGGCCTAAGGAACGCCATGAATTTATTGGCTTAGACTTACTCATCCATAAATGTAGTAGAGTGGCAAGCAGGATGGGATTACACTAATCAATTTAAGTTAATCAGGCTGAACTCTAAAGCTGGACCATGTGGCCACTATCCTATGGGAGAAAGACAGATGGAAGTTGGATCAACAATGCCAACTTCTACTATGGGCATTCAGCACTCACATACTACCTACATCCCTACCACTCCAATAGAACTACTGTATAACACCGTATTTTTAAAAACCAGTAACAGTATTTACTTCATGTTGACAACAGATGGTAATAGGGTCCAATGATTTTGTTTCCTTTCTGTATAATTGTTATGTTTCACTGGTAATTTTAATTGCTTCTTCTTAAAATCCTACAAAATTTACTTTTAATACCTCCTTAAGTTTTCCAAATGTTTCATCATATCAGTTTATCAGGGAGCTCATGTATTAGTAAGGGAGTAGACAACAGAAAAGACAGGTAAAATAAAGTAACTGCAAATCATGATCATTACTATGAAGGAAATAAACAGGGGAATTAGAAAAAGTAACAGAGGAAGCCCTCTTTGGAAAATGTTTTGGAAGCCTCTCTAAGGAAGTGACATCTGGCCTCAGACCTAAAGGATGACGAATAGCCTATGTGTGAAGAGCCAAGGAAGCATTCCAGGAACAGAGATGACCACAGCAAAAGCCTGCAAGTGGAAAAGAATTTGGCAGGCTTGAGGACAGAAAGCAAGCCAATTGGCTGGAACATAATGAGTAGGGGGGAGAATGATAGGGGATGGGACTTTGGAGAGTTAGACTGAAGTGAGATCATGCAGGCTCTTGTAAGACTCAATGGAAACGAGGTTGAATTTTCCTGAAAGAGTGTGAAGCAAGATGATTTGTTTCATGTTTTTAAAGACCCCTCTCTGATTTCCGTATGAGAGTGGCAGGCAGGGGAAAGGCACAGAAATGGAAGTATGAAAAACAGGCAGAAGTCCTACTACCATTCTCTTCCTTGCAGCAGGTCTATTGGACTGTACATTTTGGGCTATACAGATTGTTTTTTTGTTGTTGTTGTTTTTTAAGTTTGAACCCTTTTCAAAATGTCTAATTAGCTTATTTTATTAATGTATTGTCACCGAAAACTACATGTTGATTTAACTGTGAAAACCCATAGGACAACAACATGGAGAGCTAATTGTACTTCTTTTCCCTTCCCATCAAATATGTCTATTTGTCTAGGCTAATTATTTTTGATGAGTTAGGTAGGTTCATACACTATCTCCTCGGGAAGTTTTGTTAATGGCAGTATATGAAACAACAAGTTTTGCACAGTTTTTACTTACATTTCTCTAATTAAAGTGATATTAACTAGTCAGAGGAAAAAACAGAAACATGATTCATAATAACAAATGTTAAGAAACCATAAAATCAAATTGATTGAAAAATCATTAAAAGTAAAATATTCACGCCTTATAATGGTTACACCAAGTCTAATTTCAGGTAGTTAAAAAATTAAGATATATGGAGAACTTAAAAAATGAAAAGAAAGAGAGAAGTTTCTAGCCAAATGAGTACTTTTACTTCCTCAAATTAATGTTAATACAAAATTAGTAAAAATGAATTCAGATAAAAATTAAAAAATAATTTTTTAAATTGTTGCATGAGTGCTCACTCTATTATCAACTCTATTTCTTACTCATTTCTCTCCAGCAATATCTGCCTCTTCCAGTCCTTTCCATGTCACAACCCTTTCCTACCTTAGGGTCTTTGCATTTGCTCTCCTTCCTACTTTTCTCATGGTTCTTCTACAATCAGTTCCTTCTCATCCTTCCAGATACTGCTCAAATAAGCCTTCTCTGACCGCCCTAACTGCTCTTCCCATGTAAATGTCTCGTTACTCTTTCTAATAGTACCCTATCTTTCCTTTACAGAAATCATCCCAATATCTTATTTATTTATTTTTTTAAGACAGAAGGACTTGCTATGATGCCTAGGTGGGCCTCCACTAAAGCTCGTGGGATCAAGCAATCCTCCCGCCTCAGCCTCTCAAGTAGCTGGGACTACTGGCATGTACCACGGCACCCAGCTTCCGTTTGTAATCCTGTTACTTACTTATTCATCCATCTTTCTCCTCCTCCAATTTCAAACTAGATTGTCAACTCCAAGTGAGAAAAACCCTTTCCTAGGCCGGGCACGGTGGCTCACGCCTGTAATCCCAGCACTTTGGGAGGCCGATGTGGGTGGATCACGAGGTCAGGAGATCGAGACCATCCTGGCTAACATAGTGAAACCCCATCTCTACTAAAAAATACAAAAAATTAGCCGGGCGTGGTGGCGGGTGCCTGTAGCCCCAGCTTCTTGGGAGGCTGAGGCAGGAGAATGGTGTGAACCCGGGAACCAGAGCTTGCAGTGAGCCAAGATTGCGCCACAGCACTCCAGCTTGGGCAACACAGCAAGACTCTGTCTCAAAAAAAAAAAAAGAAAAAGAAAAACCCTTTTGTTACTGTTTTCCTAGTAGTTGGCCTGAGGACAGGGATAGAGACAGCTTTCAAGAAATATTTGAATTTATACTGCAATCTGTGGACTCGATACAAATTTAACTAGCTCAAATAGAGTATATACTGTATCCAGCAGGAGTATGATAGGACATAATGGGCCCTTGTAATCTTACAAGGCACAAATTAATTAACCCACTTCCTAACCAGTTATTAGAAAATCTGGCTACACCTAGTTTAGATTCCCTTTTATAGAGTCCTTCAGGTACACTCCCACGTGAGAGACACTGAGGTTCCTCATTTGGGGTAAGGGTACTCACTTATGGCAGGTGCACATTCCTTTGAATTGGAGACTGAAAGGTGCCCAAGAAGTTGAGATAGTCTGTGGTCTGGGTCTACTGCACACATTGGGGTTTTATGGCATGCAACTGCTCTACTGTGAAGGATTGCCTGACAATTTTCTTTTAGGGAGATTCCTTTTGTATTTAGTTAATGCTGAAGACCTTAGCGGGTCAGCTTTCTCCTTAAGTTGTCAATTCTTCTAAACTTCTGTTTCTTAGCAACAGCTGGGACTCTGTCCATCGACATTGTTCTGTTTTAGCCTCACAAGCAAATAAGAGAATAAGTAGGCATGCCAGCTTGCCCTTTAGTCATATCCCTACACACACAGTGCATTCCGATCCTAGTTGCTATTGATAGATGGTGTGAAGTATCATCATATTTCTGTGAGGCATGAAAGGGGGTAGGCAGTAGAAAATATTTTGGGCGGGAGCTGAGAAATTAGAGTTCTTTTATTATCACTTGCATCTCCTTAACAAGTCTTATTCCTAATACTAAGATTTCACTTTCTGGTATTCAGTGTAAAAACTCTAGTATTAGAAAAAATGTGGCAAAAAAAAAAAAAAAAAAAAAAAACTGCAATTAAACATGCCTCTCAAATAATCTGATCTGGTCTTACATTCTTAGACCATAGGCTACAGGCAGAAACGGCTTTCAATGATTGTCAAATTTGCAGAATTTGCTCCAATCTGCTTTTTTTCTGGAAAACTT
Source organism: Rhinopithecus bieti (assembly GCF_001698545.2). Taxonomy (NCBI): domain Eukaryota; kingdom Metazoa; phylum Chordata; class Mammalia; order Primates; family Cercopithecidae; genus Rhinopithecus; species Rhinopithecus bieti. The sequence goes on along the minus strand of NW_016803625.1, from coordinate 291,425 downwards.
GTTTAGAATGCCTCTCTTTTCCAATGTACTTTTCAAAACTCACATATAGTAACCAATATACTTGACATTTAAATATATTTGGCTACCAAATTCTCTAATGCAACGCTCAATGACTGAGTTCTAAAACACTGTTGGAGAATGTCTGGATAAAAGATTCACTGCTGCATAACACAAACTAAATTTCCATCTTAATGGTGGAAAGTCCACATTACCCCCCATCTTATCTTGAATCAGCCAGTTCCAGTTTCTCTGAGGTTTGTTATTTGCAACCCCATTCACAGTCAAACTGAGGCAGGGCTCTTTCAGTTGCAACTGGCTGAAATCCACTAAAGCTAGATTAACCAAAGACACAAAATTTTATTTTAAGGATAAATTATTATAAATAATTCAAAGATAGGGAGCAGACCTATCTTTGCAAAGCACTAAGATCAGGAACCAGAAAGCGATCGGGAACTGAGGCAGCCACTATATCTGAGTCTGATATGTCAACATTGCTTCATGAAAGCAGACTCTGGGGTCAAATTACTTAGGGTTTAGTATCTTTAGCACTTACTTTAAGCAAGGTTTTTAGTTTCCTTATCTGTAAAGTAAGGATAATAGTACAGGTTGAGCACCCCTAATTAGAAAGCTGAATTGCTCCAAAATCTGAAACTTTTTATTATTATTCTTTAAATACAGCTGGGGTTTCACTACGTTGCCCAGGCAGGTCTTGAAATCACGGATTCAAGCAATCTTCCTCCCTCATGAAAATTTCTGAGCACCCACATGACACAGCAGGTGGAAAATTCCACATCTGACCTCGTAGAATACATCATGTGTTTCATGCACAATATTACTGAAAATATTGTATAAAATTGCCTTCAGGCTATGCGTATAAGGTGTATATAAAGCATAAAATAGAAAGCATAACAGAATTTCATGTTTAGACTTGAGTACCCATCTCCAATATCTAATTATGTATACGCAAATATTCCAATAACCCAAATCCTAAACACTTCTGGTCCCAACCATTTGGGATAAGGAATACTAAACCTGTACCCAAATTCATAGACTTATAGCAGTTAGAACACTGGGTGGCACAGTAAGCAATCTGAGATTACTCTTGTTCTCTATCACAGCTCTCAGATTCTCCACATGCTGCTTGCTACCAAACAAAGCAGCCCTGGCCTATGTTTATATTTTCCCAGTTCAAGTGATCAGCAGTCTGACAAGCTTCTCTCAATCCTAATTTTAAATTCTCAGAACAATCTGATTCATTCAGATAGGGTTCTGTTGTTCAACTAGCTAAAGCCAGAAGTGTTAAGTCACCTAATACGTTACTAACTGCTGAGGCCCATTCCTGAATGTGTGTGGATGTTTCTCAGTGGTGATGGATCATGAATCGAGGCTAAATAAAAATTTAAATATGTTTTTTATACTTCTCTCAGCTATCTTCTGTTCTTTTACAGTCACAAAAAGTACCCAAGTGACTTACTCAATGTCATACAGCTAATGAAAGATGAAACTGTGATACAAAACCAGGTCTGAAGCTGGTACAAAAGTAGTGAGTTATCTCAGTTGGTTGTTCAGTCTGCTCTAGATTGAACTCTTGTTCTACTCTTTCCCCCCTTCTCACTACTGCACTTGACTAGTCTTAAAAAACAAACTAGGTCTGATTCCAAATCCAATATTCCTTTTACCAAATAATGCATTAGAGTTATTTATATTTATTGAGACTATATTATGTAGTTGACCCTGTATTTAACCAAGCTTGAGACAGAAGACTTCAAGTAGTTAAGAAGCGGCTTTGCTGTTTTTCTTATATTTAATAATATAAAAACCCCTGGAGTATAACATATATAAAGTTCACAAAAAGTCAATGTGCAGCTTGATGCACTTTCTCATACACATTCGCCAGTGTAACATTCCAGATCAAGGTATACATTTCCATCACTTCAGAAGGCTCACTGTGCCCCTTCCAAGTCAATACCAACGCCAGAAAGGTCAATACCATCCTGACTTCAATCATCAATTGGTTTCGCTTGTTCCTGAATTTCATACAAATGGAATTATACAGTATGAACTATTTTGTGTGTATTTCACTCAATGCAATGACTGCGAGATTTATCTATGTTACGCGTGTAGCATTTTCTTTTTATTACCAGGTAATATTCCATTTTATGAATATGCTTCACTTTGTTCCAGTTTGGGGCTATAATGAATCAAATTGCTATGAACATTGTTACACAAAAACTTTTAGTAGACACATTCATTTCTCTTGAGTATACGCTGAGGAGTGAAACTGCTGAATTATAGGGTAGCCATAAGTTCAGCTATAATGAATATTGCCCATCAATTTCCCAAAGTGGTTGTAACCAATTTGTACCCTTACCAGCAATGAGTTTGTTACACTATAAATTGTTAACAAGAAAAATAACATTGCAATCAGTCTGTTATGCTAGTCACATTTCTTTGTTCTGCAGAATGTATTTTATTTGAGGTTCCTTTGTTACTGGTTATAAGAAAGGGTGAGTTTTAGCTAAGCTGTTAGGTAGAGAGTAGATCCTCATTCATTTGCACCCTCACCAAACCACAACTCCAATCTGTGTAAGATTTCACTGGAAAACACTACTTAGTTTGCCATCGCTTATGGCAAGTTTTTTCAACAAGGGTACTACTGTCATTTTGAGCCAGATAATTCTTTTGTGCAGGGGAAGAGGGGGCTGTGCCGTACAATGTAGGATTTTTAGCAGTATCCCTGGCCTCTAACTACTATATACGAATAGTGCCAACTCTGAAAACCCACCCACTGGGATGACCACAAAAATTTTTCCAGATTTTGGCAAATGTTTTCTCTGGGGGCAAAATCTTCCCTACTCAATGGCCATTACCGACCACTGTTTTATAAATAAGTGTCCTGTCCTCCCCACGTCATCTAAAAAAAAATGTTATGAGTCAATATTGTGTTAATAGGATGCTGTCAATGATTGTTCAACAATGGCACATTAGAATCACCTAGAGGAGCTTTTAAAAAAAATGCATATGCCAAGGCCCCACCTCAGAACCATGGAAGAGAATCTTGAGCATTTTTAGTATACAACTCCTCAGGTAATTCTAAATTTTGGCACAGCTGAGAATTATGTATCTTCTAAACATATTACTCTTCCCAGGAGTATATGCTTTAAAACAAATTTCCATCAATGACTTTTCAAGCATTAGTAGAGGATGAAGGACAGATTTGTGGAATAGGAGGTTCTCAGTCTCAAATCACACCAATTAAATGACCACCCATAGCCCATAAATGTAAATGATGGTATTGTTCAGTTCCTGTTTGAAAAAAACAATGAAAACATATTATCCCAAATCAGACTTTGAAGATTTTAATGTATTTGTTTTTTAGATGATTAATATGTGATAATCCTTCCACCTAATTCTTATACAGCAACTGGACACTATTCACCACTCTTTCCATGAAGCACTTACTCATCTCCAATAGCACAACACCCTTCTGGTAACTGTGTAACTCCTCCTTATCCGGTTCATCTTCCTTTACCTAGTCAAAAATAAACTGAAATTCTTCATTGCACACACTTAGGCTGTCTTCCAAGTTTACTTCATGAATACTCAAGACTTTAATTTTTCCCTACACACTTCACACTTAACAGCTTTAATTTTCAGTCTAGACTTCACTTAGCTACATTATTCTATCCAGAAACATCCCGGGCAATTCAAAGGCATTGGAAATTCTGTAAGCCTTTTTTTTTTTTTCCCCCCAAAACAGTCTAGCTCTGTTGCTCAGGCTGGAGTTCAGTGTCGCGATCTCGGCTCACTGCAACCTCCGCCTCCGAGGCTCAAGCAATTCTCCTGCCTCAGTCTCCCAAATAGCTGGGACTACAGGTGCATGCCACCACGCCCAGCTAATTTTTAAATTTTTAATAGAGACGGGGTTTCAACGTGTTGGCCAGGATGGTCTTCATCTCCTGACCTTGTGATCCACCCGCTTTAGCCTCCCAAAGTGCTGGGATTACAGGTATGAGCCACTGCACTGGGCCCAACTCTGTCTTAAATCAAACATAATGATCTCCCTATCTACACATTTGTAAATACATTACTATATAAGTGAATGTCATTCAGCAGCAAATGACTAACATCCCTCCTCCTCCTAACCCTCCCTGAATCCAATCCCATCAAGTTTTGTCATCCTTCCCAATTCTACTTCTCTCCACCTCTATTACACTATCCTAGTCTATTGTATCATTTCTAACCTCTCTTATCTGCCAAAGCCTCCTGATTCAATTAGGAATACTGTATCTACTTCGGCTCACATCTAATCCTTCTCTGGGATTTACACCTAAAGTAAAAACTTTCAATTTGCCAATCCCACCAAGCTACCACCCAGTTTCAAATCCTTCAGTAGCTTCCTTGTTGTCTTGAAAAATAATACTTCACTTAGCCTTTGGGCCTAGCGTCTATGTAGCCTCATCTTGTCCAGCTGCTCTTTGCTCCAGCAGTAACAAGCCTCTTAAGAGTTCCTTACAGATAGGGTGGTCATGCCATTTACTATCCAAACCTGAACACTTCTGAAAGTGAATACAGCCTGTTCTCGGCAAACTGGCAAATGCACTGACGTGATCTCTCTGACCCCAGAATCTTTGTCCATGTTGTTTCTTTTACCCAGAAAGCAGCTCTTACTTCCCTTTCTTGCCTAACTCATGTTAATTCTTCAGGTCTAGATCAAGTTGATCACGTAACTTCCTTGAGACTTTCCTGACTACGGTTCTTTATTATGGATTCTCATAGCACTGTATGTCTCTTCATACTATTTTTCTAAGTTGTGATTTTATAGTGTGACTGTCTCCTGAACTAGGCTTTAACTTTGGAAGGGTTAGTTTTTGCTGTATTATAATCCCTCCCTACCCTCAGCAGAATGTCTGGTATGTAATACATTCTTACATTTGTATTGAATGAATATCAATACAATGTACTGGGACACAGTCTCTTTGCTCAAGGACCTCACAATGTAGTATGGAAACAAATGTTATATTGTGATACAATGATATATTGCACTTACAGAATACTCAATTCCATGTCCTAAAAGGGAGGTCAGAGAGTTGTCTGACAAGTCTCATAGGCTGACAGCACAATTGTGTCAGGGTACTCAACAGTTCTTGAGCATTTACTTAAATGAACCTATGAAAGATTGACCCATAAGATAAATGGGCTATACCCACTTACAATGAGAGATACCTTTCCAGTGACCTGCAGAAGTGTCTAGAGTACCAAGGGTCCGTGAGGAATGATGGGTGGCAATCCTGAGATTGGTCTGTGAAAAAATTAACTAAAATACTAGGAATATATGATATGTACATACATGTTTATTTATGTTTAGTTTACAAATATATGTGGTATATAAGCAGGGGACTGATTTAATTAGGTTTCAAGTGTGAAGGAAACCTAAAGGATAAGCTGAAGGGAAAGATGTAGAGAAAATAGAGGCCTAAACTAAGCCCGGTAGTGGGATTTAAAAAGAAAGGATGAATACAAAATTTCTGCATTAAAATGAGTGGTACAGTTTGTCCCTCAGTATCTTCAGGGAATTAGTTCCAGGACCCATTTACCAAAACCTGGGGATGCTCAAGTCCTTTATAGTTGAGCCTCTGTACCTGCAAATTCCTGCAGGTACAGAGGACCAACAGTATTTGGACAGCAGTGAATAAAGCATCTAGGTGAGGGCCAGGCATGGTGGCTCATGCCTGTAATCCCAGCACTTTGGGAGGCTGAGGCAGGGGGATCATCCAAGGTCAGGTGTTTGACACCAGCCTTGCCAACATGGTGAAACCCAGTCTCTACTAAAAGTACAAAAAATTAGCCGGGCGTGGTGGCACGCGCCTGTAGTCCCAGCTACTTGGGAGGCTGAGGCATGAGAATCCCTTGAACCCAGGAGACTGAGGTTGCAGTGAACTGAGTTCTCACCACTGCACCCCAGTCTGGGTGACAGAGACTGTCAAGAAAAAAAAAAAAAAAAAAAGAAGGAAGGAAGGAAGGGAGCGTGAGGGAGGGAGGGAGGGATGGGAGGGAAAGGAAAGAAAGACAAAGAAAAACAAAGAAAGACAAAGAAAGACAAAGAAAGACAGAAAGACAGAAAAGAAAGAAAGAAAGAGAGCATCTGGGCAAGGAAAGGAGTGATATAGCATCAATGCAACTATTTTTTAATATTTTTGAGGTTGGCTACTGAACCTTCTTTCTTACTCTGCATGCACACAATTTTTGCAGCAGAGGATGGAATCTTTGTATCTTCTTCAATGCCTATTAGATTTTATACATACTTGCCTCTTAGTATCACCTCTAAGAATTTTGTTTGAAATTTAGCTTTTAGTGATTCAAGAATTTATCAGTCAAAATCCCCAAACACAGTGACCATAAAGAAGGCGAATGAGCCACTGGTGGACATCACAATAATCTGGGAAACTTCCCAAATACTATCTAGAACCTAGAAATTCTGCATATCAGAAGAGGGGAAGAATACGAGGGTCAGGCATGTGTAGTTTCTGAACTTTCCAGGTAACTGGGTCCTGTCCCTTGCTCAACACTGGGAACTAAACTCCCCTAATTTCTTACTAGGAAAACAGAAAATGTACAGTAAATCTTCACTAGATGATGACTTAGGATTTCATGGGTTCTATTCACAGAACTTCGTAAATTTAAGAATCATATTGGAAAGACTTCCTCTGATTTGGCAAGGACATGGGAAATACTGTCATACGTTGAGATTTTAGGGTATTTTCATACTGTCTTGATTGTTTTTGTGGTTTCTCACATGCAAATCCTCCAGGCAACAAGAAGATAATTATGGAATTAAAATCTCAACCCTGGCATCCAAAAAGCTAACAAAGGAGCAAGTCATCCTGTTTACGTTATATATTTCAAATTCTGGATATGTGGTTCCCAGTCTATCCCCACCTAAGGATACCCATTTAGTACTTTGCCTAGTAAAGCACATCACAATTAAAGACCCACAAAATGTCTCAGATTCTGGAAAATAATATTCTTTCCAAAGAATATGAAATTTAAAAAATGGGAAATTAAATAGTAAAAAAACCCTCCTGGTTAATGTTAATTATGTGGAATTTTTCGTTAGTCACGTGAGATTATCAACTGTTTGGATATTGTTTTAGTATCAGTAAGTAGAGATAAAGCCAGTTTATTCAAATAAAGTGACACTGCAAATTTAACTACGTTGATAAATCACCCAAAAGGTATCTTTGGATTGCCTACACGCTTTTTAAAAAATAAACTGGCAAGATTGTTGCAATTTTCCACCTACTGTCTACTTCTGTGAAGCAATAAAGTATGATTTTACTAGAAATCTAAATCTCCAATGTTCAATATTTTATTGCAAATTGGGCAAGATATTTTTTCGAATAGCATGTTTGATGGCACAATATGGCAGAATAGCATATTTGATGGCACAATTAGTAGTTAAAAAAAAAACAAAAAAAACAGTCTGATGTGCTTCCGGAAAACGTAAAATAGACTGTATTATACAGTAATTATTTTCATAAGACAATGACAAAATGTCAGAGTTGTTATTGAGGACTTTATTAACTGAACTATACTTCTGATTACAACACTTTACATATGTTAATCGTTAGCTTCTCTGGAGAAATTAGGGGCACAGGAAGTTCCTATCATTGAGGATATTAACATAAAGCTTAATATGAAAAATTAGCACTCAGTTCATAATACTCTAGGGACTTCAGAAATGAAGATTTGTATGATCCTTTTATCCCTCACAGCCCAGTATTAAAACTAATATTGCAAAGGACGGTAGTGTTCCATTTCGTTTTGCTATTCAATTTTTGCTGACAGATACATGTTTTCAAAAAGGCCATGGGCATCTGTCTGCTTTCCCCTACTCCTCCAGGTGAATATACCCTTCAATATGCAGTAAATACATATATGGAGTTATGTTTTGAGATTTTTTTTGAAGGATTTGAACCAAATTGCTTAAACAGCTGGTAGCCTAAAACTCTGGAATATTTCCCACAACGGAAAAATAATTATTTGAGGAATGCATGTTACCACAAACTCATTTGACTTGGAAAGTGGGCCTTTACACCAAATCAAATAACTGAACAATGGAATTAGAAACTTTTAAATATTATTAACCTTGGCCGCTGGGTGCCGTGGGTCCCGCCTGTAATTCCAACACTTTGGAAGGCAGAGGCAGACGGATCGCTTGAGCTCAGGAGTTCAAGACCAACCTAGCAACATGCCAAAACCCCGCCTCTATAAAATAAGTAAAAAACAAAATCATTAACCTTGAGTGAGTCAAGTCCATCTGCAGACTGAAAAAAATAACGTGTAACAGAATTTTGATTTAAAAAACAATGTTTTCAAAAAAGCATTTCAAAATGCTTTACGTATGTTTCAAAAACACACTTAAAAAAGATGTTTCCAACACATTGAAGGGATTTAACGAAGGCCCACAATTACAGTTACGATACAAACTGTCAGCTAAAAGGCAGCAACTTAAGCTGAGACAGTTACTAACACCCCTCGAGTAGCATTTTTTGTTGCGATTCGGTGCCGCACCCTTCACCCCGCCCTCCGGGGAGGAACCTAGAAAGGAAGGGTTGGTGTATTTCTAAACCAGGCCACCCACACAGGAATCAAGCGGCATCACAGGCTGTCAACAACCGGGTCTCTATTTTCACTCCTCCTCAGGCGCCCCGCCTGTGCGGGATATCAGCTCCCGAGGGAGCATCAGTCGCAGATCGCCCAAACGTAAGAGGTGGCGAGAGGCCACCACGGTTGCCCAACAGTTGCGTTCCCAGGCTGCCTGGTGTGACGCAGCAGCCCCCGCCCGGACCCTGAGGCCTGGCGCTCCGACGGAGCCGAGGCCTGTGCTACCCGACACTCCTGGCGACCCGGCCCCTTAGGCTTATTCAGCGCGGCCGTTCCCGGCTTCCCGAGTACCATCGCACTCTCTCCCCACCCCCGTTCCTCCCCGGTTCCTTGTCAGTCTCCGCCGCGACGTCTTTGCGCAACCATCCCGAGTGACATTAGCGCCCATACCCGCACGGAGCGAGTCTGAAGCTCCCATTTCCCGGAATTCAACGCCGCGCCGCTAAGGGCGGGCACCCAAGCGAGGATCAGCGGACTAAGGCCGCGACCAGAGTCGGGACGGCCTCCGCGTAGTCAGAGTCCGGCGGCCTCCGCGCATCCAGCGTGCGCACTCCCATTCGTGCGCGTGCGCGCACTCGCCCTCCGCCCCGCCCCAGTACCAATCGCTTTTTTCCTACGCCCACGACTCTTAAACGTAGTCCCTCCCGCCGCCCGCGCGCGAGCCGAAAGGGTTCGGCGTGCGCGCACTCGCCCGCTCGCCTGCCCGCCTCGCGCTCTGTAGAGAAGGGGAGTGAGCAGAGGCGCTTACGTCGCGCGGGAGGCGGAGGCGACGGCGACCTCGGTGGCGGCGGCGGCTACGACGGAGACGGTTGCGCTCGCTCGCTCTCTCGGCGTCATGGCGGCTGCCGGGGGCAGATAAGCGGCGGGAGCGGGAGCGCGCGCGGCGGCGGCGGCGGCGGCGACGACTCGTTACTTCTAGCTCTTGCTGCCCTCGCCGTTGGTGCTTCAATAATGAATTGTTAGCTCCACTCCGCAGGGGATCGCGCGTTGGTGCTGCGGACCAGGGCTTCCCCTTCCCCTTCCCCTTCCCCTCCGCGTCTGTCCCCTTCCCCCTCCCCCGCACGGACTCTTCCTTACCCGGAGACGCCGGAGCTCTAGGACCTCGGCGGCGGAGATCCCAGGCCTGGGCGCGGGGGAGGCCGTCGACTGGAGTCGGCTCCCTCCGCCCCGCCAAGCCTGCCGGTAAGAAAGGGGGCAGCAGGCGGGTCAGGATGTGGCGGGGAGGACAGGAGCCGGCCGGGTGGAGGGCGGGCGCGGCGCGGTGCCCAGGCGGCGGCCCAGCGGCCGGGCGAAGGCCGGCTGGCTCGCCGAGTGCCGGTGGCGGTGTACGGGCCCGGCGCGCAGGGGGCGTGTGAGCGGCGAG
>NW_016803625.1:216512-277642 GCF_001698545.2 Rhinopithecus bieti | reverse complement strand
GGGGGGGGGGGGGGGAGGGGGAGGGGGCGGCGGCTCGGGCGAGCCTGGGAGGGCGCGGGGCGGGTCTGCGGGAAGTTTGAGGCGGGAAGAGGGACTCCCGGACCGGGATGGAGGCCCTGGGAGAGGGGGCAGGTCCGCAAGGGAGGCTGATTGGAGAGCGTTGGATGGATGAGCAAGGAGAATGATTTCCGAACCTCTTTCGTGTGCCGCTCTAAAAACTTAGCAGGAGCAAAGCAACTGCTAAAAGACAGGGGATTGAAGACGTTTGGTAACTTAGGATAGTCCTCATGGAGACACTTGAGAGGAAAGAGCGCTGTGTGCGCTTGGAGCTTCAGAACTTAAGGTTGTGGAAGGGTTTCAGAGGACTTTTTCGGATAAGGGAGATGGGGGAGAAAGGAAGTTAAAATGTACAGAGAAAGCCATTTTGAGGGACGAAAGGAAGGTGAAAATGAAAGAACGAAAAGGGGAGTGAACTTTTTAAAGGAAGAAACGGGAAAGGCAGTTTGTTAACATCGATTTTTTAAGACTTAATTGTTCAGTAAGGCTCTTTGAGTAGGGTGAGATTAATATTTAACATTAGGAATAAATGTCGAGTAGAACGGTTACTTTTTAGATAACCTGTGCTTGCAGAGTCTACTGGACTATAGTCTAGAGAATTAACATCCTGATCCAGATGCAGACTTTGCTATCATTGAGTTGGTAACAGTCTGTTTCCCTCCCTCTTTTGTGGAAGGGAAATAATCGTAGGAGTGAATTCTGTTTGCTGAGGTCGGAGGACAGCTCTGCTCTCAGTTGGCTGTCTCGGTACTTTCTGGCTGGGGAAGGATCTGACGTCTCCTTCCCCCGCTTCTTCCTCTCCCTCCCCTGCCAGAGATCTCCTTTGTTTATTCGTGGATGGCTTGTAGGTGATTCTTCAGTGTTGTACCGAAATCTCTAAAGGTGGAAATGGTGTGTCTTGGTTCATTATTCTTGCCCCATTTTTTTTACGTAAAAAAATCAGATATAGTGGATATTCTATTACCTTTTAATTTTTTTCACAAAATAAAACCAAGTGCAAACTGGTTAAGTATTATTTAAACGTTATCCCACTATCCGTTTACCTGTTAAAGAACACATTTATTTTGATCTCTGCATTTTTGTTGAGATTATATGATATCTTTTATTTGCCTGTGCCTCCCATGGGAGCGTTTTCAAAACTTTCTCACTCAAGTATATGAAGTTCTTGGTGGGAGGAATGAGGGCTTGATTAAAGGTAACCTCCCCCCACCCCGTACTTCATTTATTCGACCAAGTTATCTAATAAGACTCCGTTATCTACTCTTGGGATGTATGCATATGTTACTTCGTATCACCTTGCTTTAGGAGTCTATACAAACATTGTTAGATAGTTGCAGTTTCAGTTAGTCTCTCAAGATCATATCACTCCACAAGTATTTTAATTCTTCTGTCCGAAGTATACTAGCAGTAGCATACTAAATTCCAGTTAGTAGTCAGGAGTGTGGTTACTAGAAGTCTAGGTATTTTAAGTATTTAATAAAAGGCCTCCACTTCTTCCTTACCACCTCTAGTCTAATTGGCCTGCGTAGATTTATATGTTTTAAACAGGGCTTATTTACCTTTTTTCTGTAGGAAATTTTCTTAATTTGTTAATATATTTTCTTTAGGTGAATGAAAGGAGAGTCCCAGAAAACCTGTGACTGTTGAAGAAAATTTATCTGTGAATTTTTATATTCAAGGAGTCAGTATTTATATTCATTTTTTAAACTGGGAAGATTTATATTTTACTTTAAAACTTCTTAATAATAATTTACAATGAATGGACACAGTGATGAAGAAAGTGTTAGAAACAGTAGTGGAGAATCAAGGTAAGTAAGCACTTTGTTATCAGTCGTTTACTATGAAGAGAGTTGAAAACTTCACTCTCTTTTTTCTTTATTATTATTGTTGTTTAGTTTTCCTCATAGGTAGCAGAGTTTTCAGGTTTTCCTCTTAGCTGTCCAAAATACTAAAAAAATTGTGATATACGAACCTTTTTTCATAATACAGGTTTTAATTTTTTTCATTCAGATACACAGTAGGTCTTAAATATAGAAAGTTTTTGTTTATTTAAATCTATTTGGAAGTTTATATTTGAGCTAATAATTAAGCTGGAGCATGTAAAATAGATTTAAATTGTTTTGACTGTTAGTGAAATTTCTAGATGAAGGCAGTAAAAATTTTTTCACTCATCTTTTTCTGGCATTTTGTCTTCTATATCTGTACTGTTCAATATGGTTACCACTAGTCACATGTGGCTATTTAAGCTTCAATTACAAAATATTCAGAATTTACTTAGTCGTACTAGATATGTTTCAAGTGCTGAATAATCATATGTGTCTAGTGGCTACCATATTGGACAGTACATAGAAAAGTTCTATCACTGGAGAAAGTTTTAGACAGTGCTGAGCCAAACATTTGTTGAAATATTACTGCGCCCTGTTTTATTTTCAGATTGGAGTTTTAATTATCTGTGAAGGTGTTAAGAGTTCTTGCTTGGGCCAAGTGTTTGCAAAGAAGATTCTTCAAATTCTGTAGCTCCCAAATTTTGAGTTATCTGCATATTAATTTATAATCCATGTAGTTATATGCATTATCATATTTAGAAATTAGGAATGTGGAGTCAAACTGTTTACTTATTCCATTTCTACCTCTTATTAGTTGTGTGAATTAGGGCAAATTAATCTCTGAAGCTCTGATTTTTGCCCCCTAAAGAGGGGATTACACTATTATCTTATTCAAAGTTCATGGCTGGGTTTGGTGGATCATGCTTGTAATCCCAGCACTTTGAGAGGCTGAGGCAGGAGGATCACTTGAACTCAGGAGTTGGAGATCAGCTTAGGCAGCATAGTGAGACCTTCTCTAATTTATGAAAAATAAAATTAAAAAAAATTTGAGGATTGAGATGCTTCATGTAAAGGGCTTAAAATATTTTCTGAGATAATGAGCACTGAATATTTGCTTATTGTAACCAGCATGTTTTGTGTAACACAGGATACTATATAACAAAAACATTAATTACAGTGATGGCGACATGGGGGTGGACAAGAAACGGGAAGGTTTTGGCAATTAAGAAGATTAAGAAAAATGTTAGATAGAAAACTAAAATTAAGTAGTAGTATTTGTATTTAATCTGAAACTTGGACTCTTATTTTTCTTTTTTTTTTTTTGAGACAGAGTCTCGCTCTGTCGCCCAGGCTGGAGTGCAGTGGTGCGATCCTGGCTCTCTGCGACCTCCGTCTCCCAGGCTGAAGTGATTGTCTTACCTCAGCCTCCAGAGTAGCTGGGATTACAGGTGCTGGCCACCAGTCCCAGCTCATTTTTGTATTTTTTTATGTAGAGATGGGGTTTCGCCACATTGGCCAAGCTGGTCTCAAACTCCTGTGCTCAAGTGATCCACCTGCCTCGGCCTCCCAAAGTGCTGGGATTACAGGTGTGAGCTACCATGCCCGGCCTGACACATGGAATTTTCTGACCTAACTAGTTATATTTTAGTTTATCAGCTTTCATAGGTACCGTTTGGATAACAAGAATATCATACAGAATAAAATAAGGAACAGTTATGGAAAGCAGCGTTATTGAACAAGTATTGGTCTAGGAGTTATAAAACCTGAGTTGATGCTATGTCTGCATTAATTAGAACTCATATGATTGCCTCCACTCTAAGGATTGAATTGATATTGAAGTTTCATCTTAATTAATTACAAAGTGCATTGTAAAGTTTTGAACAGTAAAGTTTTACTAGAACCACCAGAGTTGAGGTTTAATTAAAAGACTTGAATCTCAGCTTTGATTCAGATCTCTATAGGTATGCTACTACAGTTAAGTGAATAGAAGAGTCATATTGTCCACCCACAATTTTTTTTCTTTGAGACAGGGCCTCACTCTGTCACCTGGGCTGGAGTACAGTTGTGTAGTCTCGGCTCACTGTAGCCTCTGCCTCTACCTCCTGGGCTCAAAACGGTTCTCCCACCTCAGCATCCTGACAGGCGTGCATGCCACCACATTCAGCGAATTTTACAATTTTTTGTAGAGATGAGGTCTCACCATATTGCCTCATCTGGTCTTGAACTCATGGGCTCAAGCAGTCCTCCCACCTTGGCCTCCCAAAGTGTTGGGATTACAGGTGTGAGCCACCATACCTAGTCTCACATTTTCTTATTTGTAGTTGCAATGAAATGTTTAGTAGGTAGAAATATCTAGAGGAAACACAGGAACCAAACTACTCATAAAATAGGAAATAAGACTCTTGAGAGTAAATCCTCTAGTTGGATATGCAGACAGATCATATGCTGGTATATTCTGACTACTTACCTGTTCCAATATTTTATTTATTTTTCTGCCATATCTAAAGTGAGGAGGAGTAATTGGTCTAATTTGATACTACAGGTGAAAAAAAATTAAATCTTGTGGCCGGGCGCGGTGGCTCACGCCTGTAATCCCAGCATTTTGGGAGGCCGAGGCGGGCGTATCACCTAAGGTTGGGAGTTCGAGACCACCCTGACCAACATGGAGAAACCCTGTCTCTACTAAAAATACAAAATTAGCTGGGTGTGGTAGCCTGTAATCCCAGCTGCTCGGGAGGCTGAGGCAGAATTGCTTGAATCCAGGTGGTGGAGGTTGTGGTGAGCCGGAGATCACGCAATTGCACTCCAGCCTAGGCCACAAGAGCAAAACTCCTTCTCAAAAAAAAAAAAAATTAAACCTTGTGAAATCTAATTTAAGGAATCTATTACAATGCATACTCATCTTAAATAATTGCAAAACATATTTCTTTAATTATTCAGAGTTGTTAATTTTGTGTACTTCTGAAAAATGTGGTTATCTAAGATAGTTTTTACAACTGTCTTGGAGTTTATCAGGAGAGAGACCTTCTTTTTTGCCTTCATTTTCTTTCTTACTGCTGCTATAACTATGGTCTACAGTCATTAACACTGAGTTCCCACTCCTTTCAACAGAAGCTTTTGTCATAAGACATTACGAAGAAGGGAGATTGTGCCTTGTTAAAAGACTGAGGAGGTGAACTTTAGAGGTAGAGGGATTTTCTTGCAAAAAAACAAAAGCTTCTATAACTATGAATATTAATATAGAGTAATTTTTTTTCTTTTTTTTTGAGCTGGAGTCTTGCTCTGTCGCCCAGCCTGGAGTGCAGTGCTGTGACCTCGGCTTGCTGTATCCTCCACCTACCGAGTTCAAGCAGTCCTCCTGCCTCAGCCTCCCGAGTAGCTGGGACTACAGGCATGCACCACTGCATCCAGCTAATTTTTGTATTTTTAGCAGAGACAGGGTTTTGTCATGTTGGCCAGGCTGGTCTCAAACTCCTGACCTCAAGTGATCTGTCTACCTTGGCCTCCCAAAGCACTGGGGATTACAGACATGAGCCACTGTACCTGGGCCCCTAATACAATTAGATGAGAAATATACTTGATTTTTAAAGTTGATATTCATTGTAAGTAGCTTTCTAAAGTAAATTTTGGTTTTTTAGTGGCTAGAATTCTATAATGTATTTTTGCTTCAAAATTTCCTTATTCCTTTGTGAAAGTTTATTAAATGGAATAGAATTAAGAAAGAATTCATTTGGCATTGGCAGGTTACAGTTAGCTTTCTATTGAAAAAAAATTTTTTTAAGTGTTCTGTCTGGAGAGCTCTCTGTAACTATTCACTGAAAGGAAGAAGAATACACAGAAAATATGTCCCTTTGGCTATGCTACTGCTGACAATCTTGAAATTTATTTACTAAGAAATGTGGGCCAGGATGCACCTGTATAACAGTTACAGCTCAACACAAAGTTTTATATAACTGAAGTTAAGCTTTTTAAAGATAATGCTGGAAGATTTCAAAGCATCAATTTGCAGCTGTGTGGATTTATGGTGGTATTTGCAAGCAAATTTTTCAAATCCTGGTAGAGTTTTTCTTAGTGTTTTTTTTGTTTGTTTTTTTGAAATGGAGTCTCACTTTGTTGCCCAGGCTGGAGTGCAGTGGCACGATCTTGGCTCACTGCAACCTCTGTCCTTGGGTTCAAGCAATTTTCTGCCTCTGCCTCCTGAGTAGCTGGGATTATAGGCGCCTGCCACCACGCCTCGCTAATTTTTGTATTTTTGGTAGAGATGGGGTTTCACCATCTTGGGCAGGCTGGTCTTGAACTCCTGACCTCATGATCCACCCACCTCAGCCTCCCAAAGTGGTGGGATTACAAGCGTGAGCCACTGTGCCCAACCGACTGTTTTTAGTTTTAAATAAGTTATCTTGAGTGATGATTTACTTCAGGAATGGCTATATGGTTAAAGATCAGAAATGGTATATGAGTTAACTTTCAAAGATACTACTTTTCTGTATATAGTCATAAGATAATGTGTGGGCAAGCATTAATGTGATGTTATCTCTTTTACTCTGCTTACGTGGTTGCTTATTTAAGATGTTGATGACTGATGGGTTGTATGTGTTGCAGTTTTGTGTTTTAAAATGAGTATTACGTTATGATAAATGGAGCAAATGTTTAAACTTTTTTTTAAAATGGGGAATATTTAAAACTACAGAAATAGAAAAGTTGCTCCAGTTGTGGTCCATGGACCAGCAGTGTTGGCATCACTTGGGAGCTTATTATAATTGTAGAACCTTGTGCCTTGCCCCGGACCTACTGAATCAGAATCTTCATTTTAACAAGATTCCCAAGTGATTCTTATGCATTAAGTTCATACACATTTATATGAAGCTATTCATCTGGAGTCATAACATCTTGCTGCTTTTTTTGTTATTGATGTTGTTATATATGGTTTTCATTTTCTGGGAACCTCCAGTGAACTGTGTCTTGAGCAAGACCAACAAGAGGCTAGCTAAGTTTTATTTCTCTGGAAACAGTAACAATGGCAACCGATGGTTGTTGAGCTCTTACTGTGCCTTAACCTAGCATGATGCACATAGGGCGTTGTGCATTACTTGAATTATCACAGTTCATCCTCACAAAACTTCTGTGAAGTATACAGTGTTATGATTCCCACTTTCCAGATGGGTAAACAAGATTTATAGCCATTTTGTTTATTTTTTAGTTCTTTTTTAAAAAACTATTACCTAAACTCTATACTTTACTTAGATTTCAGTGATTTTCCCATTAACTCCCTCTTTTCTGTTGTAGTATTAAATCCAGAGTACCACATTGCGTTTAGTTGTCAAATCTCCCCAGTCTTTGATCTGTGAGAGTTTCTAAGTCTTTCCTTAGTTTTCATGATCTAAACCATCTTGAGAAATACTGGCCAGGTATCCTGTAGAATGTCTTTGAAATCTAGATTTGTCTGTTGTTCTTTTTTTTTTTTTTTTTTTTTTTGAGATGGTGTCTTGCTGTCTTGCCCAGGATGGAGTGCAATGGTGTGATCTCGGCTTATTGCAACTGCCGTCTCCTGGGTTCAAACGATTCTCTTGCCACAGCCTCCTGAGTGACTGGGACTACAGGTGTGCGCCACCAGGCCTGGCTAATTTTTGTATTTTTAGTAGAGACAGGGTTTCTCCATGTTGGTCAGGCTGATCTTGAACTCTTGACCTCAGGTAATCCACCTGCCTTGGCCTCCCAGAATGTTGAGATTACAGGTGTAAGCCACCATGCCTGGCCTTGTCTATTGTTCTTAGGATAAACTAGGGTTATTGGTTTTTAGAAGAATACCACAGAGATAAAGTGTGCTAGTCACATCATGGGAAACATGTTATCCTCATGACATTACTGGTGGTGGTAACCTCCATCACTTGGTCAAGGTAGTATTTGCAAGTTTCTCTACTATAAAGTTCCCTTTCCATAATATATTCTTTGGAAGCAAGTCACTGTGTCTAGCCTACTTTCAGGAGGGTTGGGTAGGAATTAAATTCCATCTCCCGGTGGGGGGAGTATTTACATGTATTAAATGGAATTTCTATAAGGAAATTTATAAATCGTTTATATATGTATGAATTTATATGTGTGCTTATATGGATTTAGTGGATTATATGTAATCCACTAAACTGGATTACAACTCTATAAAATACATATTTGTGTATAATATTTATGTGTTTATGTATAATAGGTACTTTTATGTACCTAATGTATAATAGTTGACTTTTTTGTTACTTAAATTGATCTAGCCTTGGCTCTTGGAAGCTTTTTTAGTTTGGCTTGTATGTTTCTTTTACATACTCCCTTACTTTCACCCTAGAATCAGCCACTCTCCAAGGAGCCTTGGTTCCATTTTTGTGGAGAATGGTATTAGAAACCAAGATTTGGGTACTGTGTATGCCTGTTGATATTCAAGTGTCACTGCTTTTATATCCTCTCAGTGAACAAAGTGGACAGAGCTAGGTAATATATATAGATACACTATGTATACCTACATATTTATAGTAATTTCTGTATCTTTCCATTTATATACATACCAACTCATACATAAACATGAGTTCATACCGATGGCTCCAACTCTAATCCTGTACTATAGGGTTCATTCTAACCTTTGTTTCTTATTCCTTTGTAACTTCCTTATTCAACAGTGAGAAACCTGGCTCTCACCATCCACCATTTATGTGCTTATATATTCACTCCTAATATACATGTAAAGCAGTTTTAGAATTTTTAGATATACTTTATCAGGAGAAACTAATTTTCCATCTAAAATATGGTGTTTATGTACAGTACACTTTAATATTTAGCCTTTTAAGTTTCTAGTCAAAACACTGTTTTCTGATGTTGGTCAAGTTCATTTTTCCCTCACCCCTTTGAGTGTAATTATGTGATAAATTTGTAATAAAAATAGGCTCATTTGTCACAATGTGCATTCCATCCTGTGATCATCATCATACTGGTTGATTTTTAAAATTTGTGTCTATTAATACTTATTCCATGAGGCACTGTTCTGTGGGTTTTGACAAGTGCATAGAATCATTTATTCTCTATTCCAGTACTGTACAGAACCATTCCTTCATCATAAAAGGTCCCAGATCTACTGAACCAGAATTTCCATTTTGACAAGATTCCCAGGAGAATTGTATTCATGTTAAATTCATATACATGTATATGAAGCTGTTCACCTATAATCATTCGGCATCTTGCCATGTTTTTTTATTTTTTTTGAGGCGGAGTCTCGCTCTGTCCCCCGGACTGGAGTGCAGTGGCCGGATCTCAGCTCACTGCAAGCTCCGCCTCCCGGGTTTGCGCCATTCTCCCGCCTCAGCCTCCCGAGTAGCTGGGACTACAGGCGCCCGCCACCTCGCCCGGCTAATTTTTTTTATTTTTTAGTAGAGACGGGGTTTCACCGGGTTAGCCAGGATGGTCTCGATCTCCTGACCCCGTGATCCGCCCGTCTCGGCCTCCCAAAGTGCTGGGATTACAGGCTTGAGCCACCGCGCCCGGCCTGCCATGTTTTAAAGTTATAAATTAACTTCAAGAAAGACTGTTATAATCTAGGGGTGATAATGGAATAGCCAGTTTAAATATACAATTGAGTATATTCGAATTTGTGGGACCAAATGGCATGCAAGTGAGGTAAAAAGAAAATGGTGGGACCACAGGAGCCCGCCACCATGCCCGGCTAATTTTTTTTTGTATTTTTGGTAGAGACGGGGTTTCACCGTGTTAGCCAGGATGGTCCCGATCTCCTGGCCTCGTGATCCACCCGTCTCGGCCTCCCAAAGTGCTGGGATTACAGGCTTGAGTCACCGCGCCCGGCCTGCCATGTTTTAAAGTTATAAATTAACTTCAAGAAAGACTGTTATAATCTAGGGGTGATAATGGAATAGCCAGTTTAAATATACAATTGAGTATATTCGAATTTGTGGGACCAAATGGCATGCAAGTGAGGTAAAAAGAAAATGGAGGGTAAATTACTGGAGTCGTTTAATGAGCTAATTGGAAAGTTTTCATAGCATGCTTTAACTTTTGTAATTTCAATAATGATGAGATATGTAGTTTGAAAAGAAAGGAAGAACAAATAATATATATTCAAAAAGGTGTTAGAGAAGAAGTGTTTTTTTGTTTTTTTGTTTTTTTTTTTGTTTTGTTTTTGTTTTTTTTTTTGTTTTTTTTAAGACAGAATTTTGCTCTGTCGCCAGGCTGGAGTGCTGTAGCATGATCTCAGCTCACTGCAGCCTCCGACAAGTGATTCTCCTGCCTCAGCCTCTCGAGTAGCTGGGATAACAGGCACATGCTACCACACCCAGCTAATTTTTGTATTTTTCGTAGAGACGTGGTTTCACCATGTTGGCCAGGATAATCACGATCTCCTGACCTCGTGATCCACCCACCTTGACCTCGTGATCCACCCACCTTGGCCTCTGAAAAGTGCTGGGATTACAGGCGTGAGCTACCGCGCCTGGCTCAGGAAGATTTTTATAGAAGTCATAGTCCCCAAGGTAAAGAAGTATGCAAGTCTCCTAATAAGGAGAATGTGTTTGACATCTAGCTTTGCAGTTCTTTATCCGAGGTTTATTCATTGTTAAAAGTTTTTGGCTAGGCGCGGTGGCTCACGCCTGTAATCCCAGCTCTTTCGGGAGGCTGAGGCCGGTGGATCACGAGGTCAGGAGATCGAGACCATCCTGGCTAACGGTGAAAACCCCTTCTCTACTAAAAATACAAAAAAATTAGCCAGACGTGGTGGCAGGCACCTGTGGTCCCAGCTACTCGAGAGGCTGAGGTGGGAGAATGGCGTGAACCCAGGAGGCGGAGCTTGCAGTGAGCCGAGATCCCGCCACCGCACTCCAGCCTGGGCGACAGAGTGAGACTCCGTCTCAAAAAAAAAAAGTTTTTGTGTGGGTTAGTTCCAGGTAAAGGAAGGAAAAGGAAGCATAGCAGAAAAAACACTACCCATGGGGAGTGTATTCCCCATGTGAATGGGTTGGAACCACTAGTTTTAGGGAGAAATTCCAGGAATCTTATACCAAAATCAACTTGTATATGTGACTGAGAAAATTAGTGTTTATGATTGAAAATATATTATCTATCACTATGGTATGAGGTGACTGTTGAGTCAGAAGTCAACTTTAAATGTTAAATTGCGCTCAGAAGTTTCTTTGGTGTAGATAGATTGAGATCTAAGTTATTGAGATTAAAATATGTAGAGACAAAGCTGGAAATGTGGAAAGTTCTATTCAAACAGTACTGACTTCTGGAATTCAGTGTCTACAGTATCTCTCAGAACTGAGGCATAAGGCACAAGAATAGTGGGTTAGTCTTAATGAGAATGACTCCGAATAGCTATTTCTCAGTTCTACTGTTGTTTTCAGAAATACAAGTGTTTGTTTTCAGATAGTTATTTAGATGATTGAGCAATTACTATGTGGTAGATATCATGGGATTCTAAAATTTGAGTTCCTTTAAAGCTTATAGTCAAGAAAGAGATAAAAGTCTTCAAAAATACATGTATATATCAGGTGAATACCATAAATGCAGAGAGATACCAAAATCTGTGGCCGTTCAAATGTAGGAGTGAGGTTTGATCATAAGGACAAGTATCAAGCCCAATATTAAAAGGAAGAGGGTTTTTTTGGGGGGGGGTTCTTTGTTTTTGGAGGGATCGACTTAAACCATGATAATCTTAAATTTCACATATGTTAAAAATGTCCTGGTAATGTGACTTTGGTGGTAAGGCATTTTGACAGGATTAAGCAAAAGCAGAGTGATTTAATTTTTATACTAAGGAAAAGTATGTTAGTAAAAGATCATGAGTCTTAGGATCAAAAGCTTTTATGTCAAGGCATGGGGCCTTTGGAAAAGAGTGAAGTAACAGTCTGAATTTCCTACAAGCCTAAAACAAGAAAGAGTCTTTTGTTTTGTGCTTGATACTGATTATTATTACTTCTGTAATACTGTTTTCAGAGTTCTAAATGATTCAGTCCTCAGTTACATTAGTAAACGGCAGAGGTTTGATATGAAAGGAAAATTTATAGTAAAAGAATCAGAATTAGTTGTATATGGGGTACCAAAATTCCTAATCATCTTTTATCTATTCCAGTTTTAGAATGTATTTTATAGTGAAGGATTAACCTAGTGTCCAATCTAGTATCTGATACATACTACATTATTTATTTCACTTTCAACCACATGACTCACAGTAAAAGAAGTTTTTTTTTAGATGCATTACACACTCATAGGTATATGCAGACAGATGAAATACCACATAACAAATAATTTAGTTTAAAATTTTATATTGCTGGATTGCTGGTAACTTCATTTTTTTTGTGGCAGTATTCATTAAAGTAATATAAAAGCATATAAATATTTTAAAACCTTTTGTTTGTTTTTTTTTTGGCAATGGAGTTTTGCTCTTGTTGCCCAGGCTGGAGTGCAATGGTGCAATCTCAGCTCACCACAACCTCTGCCTCCTAGGTTCAAGCGATTCTCTTGCCTCAGCCTCCCGAGTAGCTGGGATTACAGGCATGCACCACCACACCTGGCTAATTTTGTATTTTTAGTAGAAACAGGATTTCTTCATGGTGGTCAGGCTGGTCTCGAACTGCCAAGCTCAGGTGATCCGCCTGCTTTGGCCTCCCAAAGTACCGGGATTACAGGCGTGGGCCACCGTGCCCTGCCAAAACCTTTTTAAAAAAGCAAACTAAATATCAGTAATCTCTTTAAAATTGAACATTTATTTATTTATTTATTTATTTATTTATTTATTTATTTATTTTTGAGACGGAGTTTTGCTCTTGATGCCTAGGCTGGAGTACAATGGCACAGTCTCGGCTCACTGAAACTTTCACCTCCTGGGATCAAGCGATTCTTGTGCCTCAGCCTCCCAAGTAGCTGGGATTACAGGCATGTGCCACCGTGCCTGGCTAATTTTTTGTATTTAGTAGAGATGGGGTTTCACCTTGTTGGTTGGACTGTTCTTGAACTCTTGACATCAGGTGATTGACCCACCTCAGCCTCCCAAAGTGCTGGGATTTTGGGTGTGAGCCACTGCGCCCAGCCAAAATTGAACTTTTAAATGTAGGCATTATTTGTGTTAACTGAAATATTATTATTAATAATTTGAAGTTTATGTTAAAGTAGTGACAGTAGTAAAATGAGCCCCATGTACACACCATACAGCTTCAACATATTTCGATTCATAGCCAATCTAATTTAATCTCTTAACTCCTATTACCCTCTCCAACCTCACTTGATTTTTTGGAAACATAATTTCTGTGTGTGTTAGACTTTTCTGCCTGATAGATAATAATACTAAAGGGGGAAAAATCGTTAAGGTTTGCCTGATTGTTATAACTATAAATTAAAGATTTAGAGATTTTCATTCATGTCATAATATTGTAATAAATTTTGTATGTATGTTAGGAAACTATTTTTCAGTGACTTTTCAATGTATATATCCATAGCCCTTATTTCTCATCTGATCATTCTCTGCTTACTAGAAAATACTTTCTCTTGAGTTTATCCCAGGTTCAACACAACTAAGTAATCATCTTTGAAATCAGTCATGTTAAAAGTTACTCCTCCTAGTATCGCTCCACTTTCAGCAGTTTTAAATTTCTTCAGTTAGAAACTTTAAGGAAATAGAATCATACTGTACTTTAAGAAGAGTTTATAGTACAATTTTGTCTTGGATTGGTAGTTTAGAATGCTGAAAGGAACTGTTGTTTTTGCTGGTCAGTGCTTAACAAAGCAGTGGAACTACCTGGTTTTCAGAGTTGTACAGATGAGAAGATGTTTTCCAGGTCTTCTGAAACCTTTTACAGTTTTTATTTGTACTATTTGATCAAACTTTTTATTTCTGTTTGTGTGTATACTCCATCATGGTGTAAAATGTATTATATAGGTCATGGTCCAAAAAGTTGGAAAACCATTGCTTGACTTTGGCCACTATTCTTTTTTGTTGTTGTTAATACTTAGCATTTAGTCATTGCTTACTACTTTCCAGATTGTTTCTGCAGTCATGCTAAAGTGGACAATGGTCTATAAAATAACTAAAATTAAGGTCCTGACTGAATGATCTTCAAGACGTAGTTAGCAGAGAGATATATGTATACAAATAATTGTAATATTGTGAAGGAATTGTTAGTAACATGAGCACAGTATTGTGGGAACATGAGCTAGAGCAGTGATGTGTGCCTGGGGAAATCAGGGAATGGCTACCTAAAGGACATAGTTTTGAATAGTCGTAGTTTTGAATAGTCTTGAAGAGTGAAAAGTTTTATTGATTGCTTTGGAGAGAAAGCATTCTCCAGACAGAGGGGAAAGTATGGAGAAAGATACTGATGCTGAGTTCTGAAATCACTCCCCATAAAACCATGCATGTGATTGCATTTTCCCTATTTCCAGTTCCTCAGTCAGGAATCGGGCCAGTTGTATTTTATCTTTTTACTTTCACATAAAGTTTTTTTTTTTTTTTTTTTCCTATGGCATTTCGTTGCCAATAGAAACTCTAGCTCAATACTCATTAGTTGAGGATATGAGCAGGTGAGTTAAAATTGTGTATGTATAAAACATAGTCTTTCCAAAATGTTTATTTCACAAAGTTAGTACAGCTGTTAGGCTAGAGAAACAGTTAGGGTACTGTATTAGAGAACTAAAAACACAGAGGCTTAATTATAACTACTTCTCTTTCACTCCCAGGTAAGGGAGTTCAAACCTTTGGGCAGCCTTACTTTTCTTAATGTATGACTTCCAATACTAGTGGTTACCCTTTTCAGCTAGCAGGGAGAAGATGCAAAGGGGGAGGATTTAAGGCAAGCCACTTCATATTTAAGGCTATGATGTAGAAATCACACATCACCATCACTTCTAGCTGTATCTCATTGGCCACAACCTACTCATATGACTACACTGAGCTGTAGAAGATACTGAGAAAGCTAATCTTTAGCGGGGTGGGCATGTGTCAACCAAAACTGGGGGGATGGTTATTAATACTAGAGGACAAGCAAAATGGATACTGGGTGGATAGGGAGGGGCACATTTTCTGCCGCAAACATTAAGGAATTTTTTAAAAAATAAACTACTCCTCTCATCCTAAGAAATTAGTGACTTTTATTTTTCTGAACTTCCTTTTAGTTCTCCATATATATTCATAATTTGTACCCTTGTTATTACAATGTTGGCATTTATTTACACAGCCTTCTCTGATCCTGAATTTATTTGTCTGTATTATGAAAATAAAAGGATTAAGTAAGAACCTAATATCTGGCACATAGCACCAACTAACAAATAAATCATATTTTCCTTTTTTTATTAAATAATTAAATAATTAGTTCTATGTGGCAGAAACTTGAGACTCATCTAACCAATGTACAGATATAAATACAGCTAGAAGGAGAAGAAAGGGCTAGAGAGCTAGAGGAAAATAATTTGTGGTTGAACTTCAGAACATCAAGTTAGTCCAGAATTTACCCTGTAAGTGTGTGTTCAAAAATTCTTCCAAGAATTCCTTAAAAGAAGGCCGCCTCCAGTTTTTTAAGAGTTAGGGTCTGGCTGTTGTACCTGCTAAAGTGCAGTGGCACAGTTGATAGCTCATTGCAGCCTCGAACCCTTGGGTTAAACGATCCTCCTACCTCAGCCTCCTGAGTAGCTAGGACTAAAGGCATATGCCACCTCGCCCGGCTAAGTTTTTTTTTTTTTTTTTTTTTTTTTTTGGTGGAGATGGGATCTCATTATGTTGTCCAGGCTGATCTCGAACTCCTGGCCTCAAGTGATCTTCCTGCCTCAGCTTCCCAAAGTGTTGGGATTATAGGTGTGAGCCGCCATGCCTAGCAAGAAGCTCTTTCGAATGACATTGACACTTAAGCAGTAGCTATAGGTGGAAGGGAACAAGAGGCATAGGATGAGAATTTAGTGCACTATGCTCTATTCTTTAGTAAATAAAATTCTTTAATTTCTTTATTTATAGCTCTCTTTGTCAAGCACACCATCTTCCATTATAATTCTGTGGAAAATTAGTTTACCTTCTATCAGGGTTTCCCCAACACCCCCAACTGGAATCTAATTCATCTAATCACTGTTAACTGATAAAAAAAATAAGGGAAATAAAAAGTAGGGAAATTATATATACAAGAAAGAAAATCTTTATGTGCTAAGAATAGAAGTAAATAAATGTGTTGTTTAATGTAATTGAAAATAGATCTAAGGCTTTTGACATATAATGTTTAAATACACATAAACAGTCTATTCTCTAGTGCTACTAGCAATTTCTGAGGTGGCTATTGTATACATTTGACTTTGCCTTCTTTATTTTATTTTTTTGAGATAGAGTCTTGCCCTGTCACCCAGGCTGGAGTACCATGGCTCAATCTTGGCTCACTGCAACCTCTGCCTCCTGGGTTCTAGTGATTCTCGTGCCTCAGCCTCCTGAGTAGCTGGGAACACAAGCATGTGCCACCACACCTGGCTAATTTTTATATTTTTAGTAGAGATGGGGTCTCACCACGTTGGGCAAGCTTGTCTTGAACTCTTGGTCTCAAATGGTAACACCAGCTTCATCCTCCCACAAAGTACTGGGTTATAGGCATGAGCCACCGTGCCCAGTTTGACATTTGCCTTCTTTAATGTTCATTTTTATCTTTTCAGATTTTTTAAAAAGAAGTTTTGTTATTTTATTTCTACTGGCCTAGTTTGGCCAATTTATTGATACATTATACATTAATTGTATTTCCATTTTTCTTACATTGAATGTTTAGTTGCCTGTCATGTTCACTTTACTTCTGTGGCTTTTACATTTTGCTTCATTGTACATTTTACTACCTGCAAAGAAGATTTCATAATCTTGGATGTTAATGAAGAAAACTTGCGATATAGTAGGTTGCAAAAATCACACCTCTTACACTTCAGTATGTATTTCTTTGTTATTTTTTTTTCTTTTAGACCATTCTCCGTAACAGTCAGTACATATTTTAGAATAAAAAAGTATTCTTTTAAGACCTGTATTGTTTATTAAGTTCAGGAAAATTTACACTAATATAGTACTTGAATTTTCAGCCTGCATTCCAGTTTGGTCAATCTCTTTCAGTACAGAGATTACATATTGCATTTGACTGTCATATCTCTTTAATCTCCTTTAATCTGGACAGTTCCTCTTTCTTTGTTTTTCATGATATTGGCATTTTGAAAGACTATAAGCTAGTTATTTTATGGAATATATGTCTCAAATTGAGTTTTTCTGGTATTCACTTAACATTATATCCAAGTTATGTGTTCCTTACTCTGCATACCTGGCTGGAGAAGTGTGTAGGTAACGATACATCTTCTCAAGTGTTTCACAGCTGCAGCTCACATTGTTTGTCTGCCCCTATTAGTGACGCTATATTCAATCACCAGGACATGGTGTCCAGTTTCTCCACTGTGATTTCTAATTCATTTGTTAACAGCTAAGAAGCAATTTGTGAGAAGACACTTTGAGTCTATGTAAATTATCCTACTCAGCAAACTCTTCCCCTAGATTTAGTATCCATTGATGATGATTTTTTGCCCAAATCAGCATTTCCTTGAATGATTGCATAATTATGGTTTTCTAAGACTAATATCCTGTCCACATTTACCAGTTGACATTCTGAGCTCTATCAGAGCCCTCCTCTGTGTGTCTGTTTCTGTCATCAGCACCGACTCAAGGGTTCCTGTTTTATTTACTGAGTAGTGATCGTTCACTGTCTTTATTTTTATACTCAAATCAGATTTGGTCAGTGGAAGCCCCTTCAAGTTGGCTCCCATGTCCTTTTGTTTTCCTCTGTACTTTTGACATTCCTCCATATATATGCATTTTTTTTCATTTTGGCACAGGAAGGTTGTTAGACTCATCTTGTATCTTCCCTGTTGCAGCCTTAGCACCTGCCATTTCTCAAAGGAGCTGTAGTTTATTTAAGTGTGGAATAGTATTTAGAAGTCAGAATCTAGGTGCTAGGTGATTGTAAATTTAAAACTTCAGAGAGGATGAGTTTACATTGGTTGATAAATAGCACATCAAAAGACACACTGTTGTAAATAAAAAAGATATCTGCAGAGGGCCATTTTTTTTTTTTTTTTTTTTTGGTATCACTATTTGTAGAATCAAAGAACTGAAGACAACATGTACATCCGTGAGGGACATGAAACCATGGTGCATCTACAAAATGGAGTATATGCAGTTGCACAAATATGTCTACTACTGCAGAATGATCTCCAGGATATAATGTGTATATAATCTGCTACCATTTATTTAAGAGTAAAATATGTTAATGATTATTTATGAAAGGGGAAATATAAACATTCTTATTCATAATTTGCTTATGTTAAAAGGGAAAATAAAAAATTTTAAATGGTTACTATAGGGGAAGAGAGAACATAGTGTACAGGAGTCAGGAATGGAAGCTGAACTTCTGACCATAACTTGTTCTGTATCTCCAAAGTTGGATCCAAGTAAATAAAGCAACATAAAATCAAAAGTAGTAAGAAAGCACAGTCTCTATTTTAAAAAGAAGCAAAATGGTCTTTTTAAAAAGCAAATGGTCCTAACTGTGCCAAATTGGTGGTCACACAGAGATATTTTACCTGACTTTATAGCAGTCATTTGACTGTAGAAGTGAGTATTCCTGAAAACAAAAATAATTGCATAGTCATCTTAACTTTAATAATCATATTGTTTATAATGGTATTATTTTGAAACCATTAAAAATGAAATAAAGCAAATAATTAGTGCCATTTGCAACCAACTCAGCCCGAGTGATGACTTGAATATACAATCGAAGTAAAAAGCCTGCAGTTTTGAATTACATGAATTCTTAATGTATTTTCTCTAAAAATATACACATTCTAGCTCATTCCATTGAAACATCCTAAATAAGGCAACCAGTCCAGTAGTTATTGCAGCTTAGTTTCTAATTTATTATAAATAGAAGGGCTTTTTGATAAAATGACTGGGTTATAGCCCCAGGCGACAAATACACAGGATGAGTCTGGTACATCCTGTCATACTAGAAAGGCAGTTAGGTTATCAAAGACTACTTCAGGTCTTGTCAGAAGGACTTAGGAGCTAATAAAGGGTTTCCTGTTGGCAAAAGATGGGAGAGTTTGGACATCAAGGATGCTGACAGTGGATTAAAATTTATAAAATAAATTCAAATCCATGAGTTCATAATGGGACTTAAAAAATTATTGGTCGGTCGGGTGCAGTGGCTTAAGCCTGTAATCCCAGCACTTTGCGAGGCCGAGACGAGCAGATCACAAGGTCAGGAGATCGAGACCATCCTGGCTAACATGCTGAAACCCCATCTATACTAAAAAAATACAAAAAACTAGCCGGGCGAGGTGGTGGGCGCCTGTAGTCCCAGCTACCCAGGAGGCTAAGGCAGGAGAATGGCGTAAACCCGGGAGGCGGAGCTTGCAGTGAGCTGAGATCGCGCCAATGCACTCCAGCCTGGGCAGCAGAGCGAGACTCCATCTCAAAAAAAAAAAAAAATTATTGGTCAACTTTAGAAGATGCTGGCAATGTAACTCATTTTGAAAACTGGTAAATAAGGAAAAGAAATAAAATCCCTTTTCTTCATGAACTATATACCTCAGAGTTAACAAATACAATGAGGGAGAAGTTTCTCTTTATAGAAGTATTCTACCTAATAATGAAGAAAAGATGTTTTGGGTAACTAATGAATGATGTCACCACTTTACTGCCTCTAATTAATGGAAGAAAACATATGATCGTCAATGGCTGCTAAAAAATACTAAGTATGAAGTGATGGGGAGCTTTATAATGGATGGATAAGGCTGGCAGTACCTGAATCCACAGATTTTTACTAAATCTCACACAAAATGAAACAACAGAACATTAAATGCCATCTGGTAGAAGTCCACAACACCACGTATAAATTATTCTTGTCAAGAACAGAACTTGAATCTGATCAAGCCTCTAGATATAATAGCCAGTTTACAAGAAATACAAGGGATAGAAAAATATGTTAAATGATAACACAGGTGCACTTAGCAAAATCTAGAAAGCAGAATGGGAGAAACAATTATGAGACTAAAAGTATAGCCTGATGTGGATATTTAATATTCAGTATACTTAATTTAAATGTTTAATAATATTAAATCTTTGATATTAAAGAAGTGGTCTTTTAAGATATATTGGTATTGCAAATGTTTACAAATAGTTTCTTAGTTGAATCAAGATTGGTATGAGTTGCTAATTGTGGAGCTGGGTGATAGGTTCATGATAATTCATCATATTGCTCTACAGTTTATATTTGAAATTGTATATAAAAATAAACTTGAAAAGACACTTTAATTTGAATTACTATTTTATCTTTTAAATGTGGTATTTCTCCTTAATTTACCCTAAGAAAACACTTTTATCACAGTACCTATTAATGGTGGTTTTTCTTCTGTGAATTAAGTGAGGAAAAGAATTCAGTGGGTTTATTTATTTATTTATTCCATGGGTGTATTATCTGAATTAAGAATTCAGTGTTTTTAGTAATCTACCTACCACTTTAATACTATTGTGCTAGTGAGATTTAATATACTTTAAGGATAACTCTTACGTGTTGTACAGATACTTCAGTTTTGTAAAAGATTAGTAATACTGGTTGTTACCTAAAATAAAATATTAATTGGAGATCAGAGATTTAGTAGCCAAATTTGTGAGTTTTACATAAAATACGTAAAACTGTGTCCCCTGTATCTCTTTGATTTAGTTATTTAGTCATTCATCTACCTGTGAAACATTGTACTCTTCATCTAATTCTTGACATAAGAGCAGCAATAAGCCAATCCCAGCGTTCAAGGAACATAAGGTCTTAGATGGGGTACCTGAAAACAAAAACACTACAGTGATTATTACATCATTTGCTCGTAACCAAGATAGAGGTATATATTCAAGAAGTTTTGGGAGTGCTCAGGAAGGATACCCTATTTAACATTGGGTTGAGATAGAGTTGGCAGAGATTTATTGGAGGAGTAGCTGTGAGGTGGGACTCAAGTTAAAAAATTACATAATAAAAAGAAAAGAGAAGGAATGGTACAAAGGCAGGAAGTAGAAAGAGTAAGTGGCTTTCAGAGAATTACATGTAGCTTGCCATAGCTTGAACTTAGGGATTTAAGTGAGCAACTAGTTGAAAATAGATTGGAGAATTAGAGATTCCTGAAAGGTCTCATAGATGTTTGTTGAACTTTGTTACAAAACAGAAGACTTAAAAGGAAGGCCACGATCAGCTTTTATTTTGGAACGAGCATTTGCAGCAGTAGGTGGAAATAAAATTTCTTTATTAGGGAGAGGTTTTTTGACCTATTTTAGCTCAGAGTTTTAAGTCTATAATTTTTTTTTCTGGCCCATATATATTTTCTTTCATTTTAAAATCTCTTTTAAAAAAATCATGCAAAACATTTACGTAACTCTAAAACTGAAGATGCATTTCAGTTGCTGTTCCTTCTGCTCTTCCCTCCCTCTCTCTTTAGGTGATCATTTTTTAATTAGTTGGGTTATTCTGCCATTGTTGCTTTTCAAAAAATAGAAGCGAATACATATAAATATTTTTCTTTCTTATGCAAAAGAGGCATTCTGTAAACTTTTTTTTTTCCACTCAAACTATATCTTAGATCATTCTATAGCAGTAAATAAGATATTCCTTACTCTTTTTGCATCTTGTTTTTTTGTTTGTTTTTTTGAGATGTTTTGCTCTTGTTGCCCAGACTGGAGTGCAGTGGCGTGATCCTGGCTTACCACAACCTCCACCTCCAGGGTTCAAGCGATTCTCCTGCCTCAGCCTCCCAAGTAGCTGGGATTACAGGCATGGCGCCACCACACCCGGCCAGTTTTGTACTTTTAGTAGAGACGAGATTTCTCCATGTTGGTCAGGCTGGTCTCGAACTCCCAACCTCAGGTGATCAAGCCGCCTCTGCCTTCCAAAGTGCTGGAATTACAGGTGTGAGCCCCCGCTCCTGGCTCTTTTTGCGTATTCTTTATCCTCCTAAAGAACAACTCAATAAAATACTTTATTCAGTATTTCTAATACCCAAGGTAAAGGCATTCTAACAATAAACCTGTGTAATTAGAGTAGCCTAGCCTCGGGTTGTTGCTTTTATCTCCAGTCAGTACTACTGCCTAAAGAATGTGAAAGGAAAGATTTCTATATTTATTTAAGAATTTTGATTTGATAACAAGCAGTTTGTATTAGCTATGCATCTGGAGTGACTAATGACTAATAAGAATTACAGGCCCACAGGTAGCCCCCACAATTCAGTTATTCATCTATCTACTGTTCACATTTATTGAGCACACATCTGTGTGAGGCACTGTGCTAGGTATTCTGGAAAAAAATTGAGTTTCATAAATATCCATTGTGTCATAGATACAAATTTAAGACCTCTTGAGGTCTATTTGTTAACCTTACTGTGTATGATCTCTACTTTCAAGATCTTCAAAGGAGATACTTTATTGCTACTAGCAGAATAATTTAGTAAAACTCAGATTCCTCAAAAGAGATACACTTTCTTTCTTTGCTGAGGAATTCATTTAACAGCACTTATCTTCTAAGTGTTTTCTGACTACTGTACCAAACTTGGTTGTATCTTTAGTGCTCCCCATAGATGTGGATCAGTTGTTTTAAACATAGCAAAGAATGATATTTATCCATTTATATGACTGTCTCAAGGTTAAATAGTTCTTTTAATGGTAAGGACTTCATCTCATCTCAATCTGTCCCCAGTGCCTAACACATGATAGTTCTCAATAAAGTGTATTGAGTAAATGAAATATTTTGCTTACCTGCTGTGTTAAGGGAAAAATAAAGTTGTATGTCAGGAAAAAAAGTCTTCTAATATCATTGCTAAAATTTCTTTCAAGGGATGCAAGTAAAATACGGCCTTAAAATTAAAATTTAATATGCTATTTTGGACCTCAAAACTATGTGACCAGAGAGTAGACATGATGGCAAAATTATGTTCATAACATAAGCCTTTAAGAAGCAAATTGTAATTTACCGTTTCTGTGAATATAACATTTATTCCATTAGATTTAAAAACACAATGCTTATTCATACTTTAAGCATTTATATATCTCACCTGTAGAATCAAAATTCTTCCTGCAAACTTTTATTTCTGTTTTCATGCAGAAATTACTAAATTCTTGCTCTGGGAAAAAGAGAATTACTGTGTTGTCTTAGAGTAAATACCTCCATCTGGTGGCATTTTAGAAAATTACAGAAGAGGACAGGAAGCTTGTATTTTCTTGTGTATCTGTAAACTATGTTACCTGTGGTTTCTTGTAAAGCCAAATTAAATTACATCAAAATCTGATTCTACCATATGTACCAGAAATTTAATGCCCTAGTTTTCAACATATAAACAAATGACCTTGGGGATAATTATATAATGAACTGTTTAGTCCAGACCATTTCTGCTCTATCTTGGACTAAAAATTAGAAATGGTAAAAAAGATAGTTTATGAAATGTTAATTGTTTTTGTATGTATGTGTATACATGTTAGGAAATACGAGAATTTGCTATTTCAGATTTATTGCTACAGATCCACGAAGAACTATTAATAAATGTTTTCTCAGACAAGCAGTGTTACTGATTTTTTAAAATAAATTATATTTTATCATAGCTCAATTATATAATAATCTACATTCTCCTGGAGTGATAGAGATGGAAACTTGAAAACAGGCAGAAACTACAAATAAATTTCTGCTTATTGCTGTAAGATTTTTTTTTTAACACATTTAATCTTTTTTTCGCACATTGCTTACTTTATAATTGCTAGAACTTTATAAAGGAAGGTATCATGGCTTCAACTCTTGACGTCTCAAAGTTTCTAACCCAGGATCTTATACTTAGTGGATTTTGCATTTTGTCTTAGAAGAAGATTACAATCTTATTGCTTATGTTTTAGCCATAAAAATCTATAAAATGTCATAAATCTATCAAGTATGTAATATATCACGTATAAATTATCAAGTATGACAGTTGTTACTATAGATTAAGTCAATTTATTTTCCTATTTTGTTGGCCAAAGATAGTTGAAGTATTAAGTATGAAGTGAAATTTAATGATTTGGGGCTTTCTGCTGACGTCTAAGAAAAATTAAATTCCTAATGAATTTTGTTTGAAATTGTTTATTTTCAAATTATAGCCAGTCGGATGATGATTCTGGGTCAGCTTCAGGCTCTGGATCTGGTTCGAGTTCTGGAAGCAGTAGTGATGGAAGCAGTAGCCAGTCAGGTAGCAGTGACTCTGACTCCGGATCTGAATCAGGCAGTCAGTCAGAGTCTGAGTCAGACACTTCCCGAGAAAACAAAGTTCAAGCAAAACCACCGAAAGTTGATGGAGCTGAGGTAATCAATAAAATACCCAATGAAAGGTAGATTGCTTGTATTACTTTGGGAAAATTTAGAGGATTGGTTTATACCATTCTTAATCTAGCTTTTAGAGAAGACAACGTTTTAAATTAAAATTTACTTTTAGTGATCCTCACATTCATGGTGGTACACGTGTGGACTAATTGGCTTGGAATAGATACATTTTTGAACTAGAAAACACAAAGTGTAAATCACATGCAGGCAGATGAAACGTTTTCTGCCTCTTACGCAGAAATTGAGTTTCATAAATATCCATTGTGTCATAGATACAAATTTAAGACATCCTGAGGTCTACTTGTTAACCTTACTGTGTATGATCTCTACGTTCAAGATCTTCAAAGGAAATACTTTATTGCTACTAGCAGAATAATTTAATGGAACTCAGATTCCTCAAAGATAATGATAGAATAGAATAAGGGGCTATTCTGTTTGAAAAAAACTACTACAAGAGATACAAAAACTTGTCTATACCTCATGGTAGTGTACAGTGTTACTCAGAGTACCTGTCTGTGATGAGATAAGATGCTTGAGGGCCAGAATATAAATCGACACATGCTTCCTTCATAGAAAAGAATGTTGCTACTGCCCCCCACCAAATCTGAACTAAAACAATGTGCCTGGTGACATCGTTGGTGTATATTCTGACTCAGCCTCTTCACCTCACACTGATAAAATAGGTAACCACACTATGAGTTGCACTAATAAAGCATATTATCACTTAGATGCTCTTAACATCAAGAGGATATTGATTAATATTGTCTGTGGAACTCAACACACCATTTTTTTATACATAACTAAAACTCAGCATTTTATTTAATTATATTGCAATGATAATCATGTTACATATAGGTAAGGAAAATAGTCTATTACTTTGAGGCAGTAAAGATGGTGGTACGGTTTTTCAATAAATTAACCTTCTTTGCAGTTTTCTTAATACTTCATCGTTCACTGGTTTATATTTCTATTATAGTTTTGGAAATCTAGTCCTAGTATTCTGGCCGTTCAGAGATCTGCAATGCTCAGGAAGCAGCAGCAGCAGCAGCAGCAGCAACAACAACAACATCATCAAGCCTCATCTAATAGCGGATCAGAAGAGGTGCATTTTCGTCATGAGCTTTTATTTTAAAAGTGGACATGCTGCTGAATCACTTAACTAGTATTTGTGAAATTATTAAAAATAATAGGTGCTTTGAAAGAATAAGTAGGAAATACTTTAAGTGTATATATCAAGAATATTGAAATACACCTTTTGCATTATCCAATAATTCCAATTTTAGGGATTAATCCAAAATAAGCAGTGGGACATTTGTGTGCATTTGCTCATCACAGCAAAGTTAGAAATAAACTAAATGTGAACTCCGTGGGAAATAATTAAATTTGATATGCACCTACACACATATATCCGTATACATGTATGAATGAAGGAATATTATACCATTAAATCATATTTGTACAAAATAATAACAATTCTCAACATAATATTTTTGAAAGAGTAAATTGTTTCAACAATGTAGTTTTTGTGTGTGTGCAAGCATGCATACATGTATGTTTGCACAAAACATTCAGGAAAATTACAACAAAAGTAATAGTAATGGTGAAGAAAAAAGTTCAAAACTTGGCATGCCAGCACCTGGGATTTCTTGTTTTGGCTATACTAGGCAACAGTAATGGTCTCCAGAGAGGGTAGATTTTAAGGTTTTATACAAAATGCTGACACTTTGCTGTTTACTTAATTTCACTGGCTATATTAATTTGCAATAAAAATGTTACTAATTCCTTTCAGCTAGTTAATATAAATAAAACTACATTAAAAAAGGCTTCACAAGTGCTGTTATTCGTAAAGTGAATGTTAAATAGTATAGCAAGTAAAAATTTGATATGGTTACATTCTAATCATTAGTGGATGATACTGACTTTATTTTTTTTCTGCAGGATTCTTCCAGCAGTGAAGATTCCGATGACTCATCAAGTGAGATCAAAAGGAAAAAGCATAGAGAGTATGTCATTTTTTGTTCAACTGACTTCTTCATTTTAGAAAAATCCTAATGATTTCATATTTCTTTCTTTATGAAAATTGTTCCCAAAAGGAAAGTCTTCTAAATTCTTAGTTCATGGCATTTTATAAAGTTAATTTACACCATTACACCATTTAAAGATAAATCTTTAACATTTATCTTTTTGTGACTACCCGAGGGTATTATGCCATTTCTTTATCTCCTATAACTCCCCTATATATTTTAAACTTTAATGATTTCCTTAGTTGTAATATCAGAAAATCTTAATAACTTGGGAATATAGGAATATAGGGATGACAGGATGACTGATTTGGGATGATTCTTAAAATTATGTTAATAGCTATCCTTACTATTCAGCTGCATGTGAAATTTACTTCATACTGTAGAACTCATTCTGGAAACTCACTGTATTTTCCTAAAGGTCTTGACCCAGCAAGTATTAAGAATACTTCAGAATTTCAATCCATGTTTATTTTAATGATTTGGAAACATTATTCCATTTTCTTGACTTTCATTTTCCTATTTGCCTTTGATATTCTGCCTATTAGGTTGGTTACTTGCTTTTCCCAAAAGATTCAGGCATTTTTAATGTGAATACTCGTATCTTTTATTAGTCTGTTCTATCTTTTATTCTGAAAGGTCAGTCATGTATCTTTGGATTTTTTTTCCTTTCTCTTTCTACAAATCTCTCTGATCCTTCTATTAATAGACGTATATTGGATCATCCGGTTTGTTTTTTTCCTTTATAAAATACAAAATGGAGACTTTTGGCATGCAAGCCCTGAAAAGATCTCAAAGTAAAAAATTTGCTTCTATCATGTTTTTATCATAAGCAGATATTATCATATATGCTTGTTTATGTAGCCTTCATCATAGTTACAATTGGTGCAAAAGATACAGAGCAATGAAACAGAAGCATAGCTGAAATAGGATATAGTGTATTTGTAAGAATTCAGTGTGTGCCTTTCATTTGAACTTCTTATGATAGCAAAATATTAACATCCATTATTTTTCTCTACATGTTGATTGGAATGAAATAGACTTAATAAGCTAAAAATAATAATAAAGGTAAGGTACTCAGACTGAATGTTTGAGATGGTACTAGTGTTGCTCTCTTTTTTTTGTTTTGTTTTACATT
This sequence comes from Rhinopithecus bieti, assembly GCF_001698545.2. Lineage (NCBI taxonomy): Eukaryota > Metazoa > Chordata > Mammalia > Primates > Cercopithecidae > Rhinopithecus > Rhinopithecus bieti. The sequence continues at coordinate 250,194 of NW_016803625.1, read as the reverse complement.
TTCTGTAAGCTTTTCTTAGTGAACGTGCACTATTTAAAAAATCAGTTTAAAAGATGTTTTCAGAATCACAGCCTCTAGAGAATTAAAATGGCATGGATTAGTATCTCTTTTTTGAGAGGGCGAGTAGAATAATTTTACAAGATTTTCATCTATAGTGAAAATTAAAATATTTATTTGTTGTTCATTGACGTCTAACTGATTAACAAAACTAGACTTGCGAGAGAAGTCTATGAAGAATATTATCCAGAATGTTTTATTCTATAAATGTTTCATCATTTTAGCATGAGTAAAAGCAACAGTATTTTGATAATACCTGGAATATAGTTTAGTTGATTTGATCATCTTTGTATTAGGGATAAAATTTGCCGTGTAAGTACAAATAAAAATACTTTATAAATTTTGTCTACAGTGAAGATTGGCAAATGTCTGGGTCAGGATCTCCATCTCAGTCTGGTTCAGATTCAGAATCTGAAGAAGAGAGAGATAAAAGCAGTTGTGATGAAACAGAATCTGATTATGAGCCAAAAAACAAAGTCAAAAGCAGAAAACCTCAAAATAGGTATGGTCTCAGTTTGGTGGTGAAAATTGATTGTGGAAGGTGTTCATTCTTTGTTTATATAGTTTTTCAATTTTTTTTTTTCTTCTTGTTGTTTCCTAGATCTAAGTCAAAAAATGGAAAGAAGATTCTTGGACAAAAAAAGAGACAGATTGATTCGTCTGAGGAGGATGATGAAGAAGATTATGATAATGACAAAAGAAGTTCTCGTCGCCAAGCAACTGTTAATGTTAGCTATAAGGAGGATGAAGAAATGAAAACAGATTCTGATGACCTACTGGAAGTCTGTGGAGAGGACGTTCCTCAACCTGAGGAAGAGGAATTTGAAACCATAGAAAGATTTATGGATTGTCGGATTGGGAGAAAAGGAGGTAGTTTTTTAAAAACCATTTATTGTTTGCTTATTTAAACAATATTTACAAGAGTAAAGGACTGGGTGCAGTGGGTCACCCTGTAATCCCAACACTTTGGGAGGCTGAGACGGGTGGATCAACTGAGGTCAGAAGTTCTAGACCAGCCTGGCCAACATGGCAAAACCCCGTCTCTACTAAAAATACAAAAATTAGCTGGGTCGGGTCATGCGCACCTGTAGTCCCAGCTACTTGGGAAGCTGAGGCAAGGGAATTGCTTGAACTCATGAGGCTGAGGTTGCAGTGAGCTGAGATCACGCCACTGCACTCCAGCCTGGGTGACAGAGCGAAACTCCATCTCAAAAAAAAAAAAAGAGTGAAGTGTTAAAGATGTTTCAACAGTGTTGAAAGCTAAGAGAGCGGATTTGTTGTTGTTGTTTTACTTATGTTTTATAAAAGCATGCTTTGCTTAGCCTGAGTATCTTCTTAATAACCACCTGACCACGTTTTCTTTTTTTTGTTTTTTTGTTTTTTTTTTTTTTTGAGACGGATTCTCACTCTGTCGCCCAGGCTGGAGTGCAGTGGCGCGATCTTGGCTCACTGCAACCTCCACCTCCCGGGTTCAAGCAATTCTCCTGCCTCAGCCTCCCGATTAGCTGGGATTACAGGCATGCACCACCAAGCCCGACTAACTTTTTTGTATTTTTAGTAGACACGGGGGTTTCGCCATATTGGCCAGGCTGGTCTCGAACTCCTGACCTTCTGCTCCACCCACCTCGACCTCACAAAGTGCTGGGATTACAGGCATGAGCCACCGCACCCGGCCCTCTTTTTTTTTTTTTTCTTGAGACGGATTCTCGCTCTGTCGCCCAGGCTGGAGTGCAGTGGCGCGATCTTGGCTCACTGCAACCTCCGCCTCCCGGGTTCATGCCATTCTCCTGCCTCAGCCTCCCAAGTAGCTGGGACTACAGGCGCCTGCCACCACGCCTGGCTAATTTTTTGTATTTTTAGTAGAGACGGGGTTTCACTGTGTTAGCCAGGATGGTCTCCATCTCTTGCCCTCATGATCCGCCACCTGCCTTGGCCTCCCAAAGTGCTGGGATTACCAGTGTGAGCCACCGTGCTGGGCCTCCACCTGACCACATTTCATATATTGTGGATAATTATAGAATAATGCTGTGGGATCTCAGGTGGACCTCTGTCTTTTTATTTTTTCTAATTTGAAAAAAGAGGGGATTATATTAGATAATTCTGAAATTCTTAGTTTTATTTATGAGCAGTAGAATTTCCCATGTTTCTATATCCCCGATACTTTAAGAGTGTTATGTTTTGTGTTCATATTTTGAAATTTTGAGTTGAAATATAATCCTACAACAGAATTAATTACATGGAAGAAACTTGTGCTTTTGTTTTCAGCTACTGGTGCTACTACAACCATCTATGCAGTTGAAGCAGATGGTGACCCAAATGCAGGCTTTGAAAAAAACAAAGAACCAGGAGAGATTCAGTATTTAATTAAATGGAAAGGATGGTCCCATATCCACAACACTTGGGAGACGGAAGAAACCCTCAAGCAGCAGAATGTTAGAGGAATGAAAAAATTGGATAATTATAAGAAAAAAGATCAGGAAACAAAAAGATGGTAAGTATGCTGTATGTCATACTTTTTTTTAATAGTTCAAAGATTACTAAGCCTTTATGTTAATAAAGAATACATAGTAACATTAAATGATAGCCTAAAATAACTGTAGACTTTATAATACAGTTGGCTGTCTTTGTCCACAGCTTTTCTATCCTTGGTTTCAACCCACCATGATTTGAAAGTATTCGGAGGGAAAAAAAAAAACAACAGTCAACAATACAAATTAAAAACAATACAATGTAACAACTATTTACACTGTAAATGTAAAATTAGGTATTTTAAGAACATCTAGAGATGATTTAAAGTATAGAGGAGGATGTGTGTGGGCTATATTGCAAGTACCATGCCATTTCATGTAAGGGACTTGAGCATCCTCAGATTCTGGTATCTGTAGAGGATCCTGAACCAATCCCCTGCAGGTACTGAGGGATGATTTTATTCCATCTCAAGGTAAAACTCCTAGGGGTGTATCTATCTAAACCTGTCCGTGATAACAGTCACATAGAGTGTCTCATACATTACAAATTACAGAATTTTAGTTAAAAATTAATGATGCCTTATTCCTGTTTCAGTTTCTTTATTACTGAAACTTGGCCCACATAGTGGCAAAATGGGAGATTCTGTGCTACAAATAGTGTTGGGGATGGGGGAGTGACAGGTTATTTATGGGAGATTTTTAAGTCTGTTCCCGGATTAATAATTTTCAGGTTGAAAAATGCTTCTCCAGAAGATGTGGAATATTATAATTGCCAGCAAGAACTTACAGATGATCTACATAAACAGTATCAAATAGTGGAACGTATAATTGGTTAGTGATAAATGATTCTGGTTAAAAAAACTTTATCTTTTTATGCTTGAAATAATCTGAAAAAAGTCATAAATTTGCCACTTACACATCAAACACAGTAGCTTGCTCTTACTAAAACCGTATTGTAAACTAGATAGCTAAATTTTACTCGTGCAGCCTTTACTAAGAATTATGCATCTGATGATTAAATGTAAAAAAAAAAAAATAAGTAAATGCCTGATTATCTCACAGCTCATTCCAATCAAAAGTCAGCAGCTGGTTATCCTGATTATTACTGCAAATGGCAGGGCCTTCCATACTCAGAGTGCAGCTGGGAAGATGGAGCTCTTATTTCCAAAAAGTTTCAAGCGTGCATTGATGAGTATTTTAGCAGGAACCAATCAAAAACCACTCCTTTTAAAGATTGCAAAGTGAGTATTGTCTAACATTTTAAATTATTAAAAATATATTTATGCGTTATAAATATTTACAAGCCTAAATACAACAGTTGGATCCTGATTTCAGATAGACTAAGGGAGAATATTTCTTGGTTAATTGGTCTTACAGGAAGTGAACTTCCTGCAATTATGTGTTTTTGTTTTTTAGTTTTATAATTTTTTATTTGAAACTTTCTCTTTTAAAAAAATTATAAGTGACGTTTTGGTCAGTGTATCTTCTTAAATGTTACACTGTCTTTTATCTTGTTGAGCATCACTATGTCAGAAAGATAAGTTGGTTATGTTGATTGTTGGAAAGGGTTGGGAGACTAAATAGAAAAAAGCTCTTGGAAACTAGAGATATGCTCAATATTAAAGATAGTGGATATTTTCTTAGAAGGTAGAGAAAGAGGAGAGGGATATAGGAAAGTATCCAGAACTACCTTGTACAATACTTTCTGAATCCTTGTAACTTACCCAAAGTTACTAGTGATAGTGTTGAGATCTGTATAGTACTAGATTTTCTTTCCTTATTAAAAGAATTACATTCTTCACAGGGATAACTTGGAATTCAGAAATTGAATGGTAAGCTAAGCCAGTTTTATGGTTTATTTGTAGCTTAAGGCTGGAGCAATGGTTGTGAACAATTTAACATAGGTTTTGCATGTGATATACATGAGATTCGTATTTTGGCGGGAACTTAATTTTCTCTATAAATTTTTCTTTAAAAAAGAAGGCAAAATATTTCACTTTTCATTTTTGTTAGAGTAGTAGAAAACAGTATTGACTGAATCCTCAGATACATTTTGAGTAATGGAATCTCTGAGCTTGATGATTAGAGAGGAAATTTAAGAATTTATGGTAAAGCTGAGGCTTTCATCTTTTAGTATAATTTCTTATATTTAATAATTCTACATAATTTTATTTCTGCTGAAGGTATTAAAACAAAGGCCAAGATTTGTAGCCCTGAAGAAGCAGCCATCCTATATTGGAGGACATGAGGGCTTAGAATTAAGAGATTATCAACTGAATGGTTTAAATTGGCTTGCTCATTCTTGGTGCAAGTAAGTGTATTTTGAATCATCTCTTTAATTTGACAGAGTAAGAATTTTACCAATACAGGATTCAGAAAAGATTTCCATTTACATAAAGGATAAGACTCTTTGGCAGTTGATATGCTACTCTTTGTATTTCCTAGTTTATATAAACAATATTACATACTAGGAAGAAAATCCAGTGGAGTTTGAGTTTAACTTGATTGTTGCCTTTTAAAATACGTTTTATTCTGTTTAAAATCAAAATGCATATCCATTCTCATCCCATGCTGTTCCTGGAATATTCTCTTTTTCCTAGTTATTTTAATATCCATTTAGTCTTCTACGTTTTTTTTCTGTCCTCTGTGGCCCCTACTCTACTTTTTGACTCTCGGTTGCAATTTAGCTGTAGGTTTTTTCTTTTAATCTATGTTCTTCCTATATGCTTTTTACTTATTTAATAATATATCTGGACTCTACTACTAGTAGATGAATTGCATTATTGTCTTTATAATTGATTAAACATAATACTATTAATCTTTTTTCTTTTTTTCTTTTTTTTTTTTGAGACGGAGTCTCGCTCTGCCGCCCAGGCTGGAGTGCTGTGGCCGGATCTCAGCTCACTGCAAGCTCCGCCTCCTGGGCTCACACCATTCTCCTGCCTCAGCCTCCCGAGTAGCTAGGACTACAGGCGCCCGCCACCTCGCCCGGCTAATTTTTTTGTATTTTTTAGTAGAGACGGGTTTCACCGTGTTAGCCAGGATGGTCTCGATCTCCTGACCTCGTGATCCGCCCGTCTCGGCCTCCCAAAGTGCTGGGATTACAGGCTTGAGCCACCGCGCCCGGCCATTACTATTAATCTTTAAGCCTCTTCTGGCCTAAAGTGGTCATCTCCTTTTACTTTTCTTACAACATTAGTGATTGAGTAGCCAAATACCTTTACATTTATTATTTGTAGTTAATAAAAGTGGTATATTCTCTATAATACCTATCAGATTAATTTTATTTAACTTCATATAAACATATACACATGATGTAAAAAGGTTTCTTTGTATATTTGAATATTTTCTTTCATGCTAATTTTTTTTTAACTTTGTAGAGGAAATAGTTGCATACTCGCTGATGAAATGGGCCTTGGAAAAACAATACAGACGATCTCATTTCTGAATTATTTGTTCCATGAACATCAATTATATGGACCTTTTCTATTGGTAGTACCGCTCTCCACTCTTACTTCCTGGCAAAGGGAAATTCAGACATGGGCTTCTCAAATGAATGCTGTGGTTTATTTAGGTGACATTAACAGCAGAAACATGGTAAGTTGTTGACCTGTAAATGTAGAAATCAAAATGTACTTGTCTTTGGGATCGAGCATTTTTGTTGTTGTTGTTGTTGTTTTGAGATGGGGTTTCACTCTGTCTCCCAGGCTGGAGTGCAGTGGTATGATCTTGGCTCATTGCAACTGGGACCACAGGAGCACACGACCACACTCAGCTAATTTTGTATATTTTTTAGTGGAGACAGGGTTTTGCTGTGTTGCGCAGTCTGGTCTTGAACTCCTGAGCTCAAGTGATCTGCCTCCCTTGGCCTCCCCAAGTGCTGGGATTACAGGCATGAGCCACCATTCTTGGCCTAACAAGGATGAAGCGTTTTGTTTTGTTTTGGTCTTTATAAAAATCTTTGTTTCTGGCATAGAACTTGCCACAAATAAGTTCTCCGTACATGTTTAATTGACTATAACAAAGCCAATTTTGGTTTAGTGTTACTTCATATATATATTTGACTGATTTTTGTGTGTGTGTGTGTGTTTTTTTTTTTCTTTTTTTTTTCTTTTCACTCTGTCATCCAGGCTGCAGTACAGTGGTGCGATCTCGGCTCATTGCAACCTCTGCCTCCCAGGTTCAAGTGATACTCCTGCCTCAGCCTTCCAAGTAGCTGGCATTACAAGTGCCTGCCACCACACCCGGCTAATTTTTGTATTTTTAGTAGAGATGGGGTTTCACTACGTTGCGCAGGCTGATCTCAGAGTGCTGACCTCAAGTGATCCACCCACCTTGGCCTCCCAAAGTGCTGGGATTTACAGGCGTGAGCCACCATGCCCCCCTATTTTACATTTTTAATGGAAAATTTCAAATATACATGGGAACAGACAGAAGAATGTAATAAACCCTCATGTTCTCATCTTCAGTTTCACAAATTTACTGATAGTTTTGTTTTATCTATACTACTTTCCTAGTTACTGTGAAGCAAACCCCAGACATCATATTTCATCCATAAACATTACATTATTAAATGAATTAATCACTAATGTTTTCTTAAATAAGACCTTTTCTTTTGTGAAAGATGTGTTTACTTTAAAATTGTGTTTACTTCATTTTTTACAAATGCTGTGGTATTTATGCTTTATTTATGAGATTTACGTAGCATTTTGGACTATATAAAGAATAACTCTGGCCGGGCGCGCTGGCTCATGCCTATAATCCCGGCACTTTGGGAGGCCAAGGTGGGTGGATCATCTGAGGTCGGGAATTCGAGACCAGCCTGACCAACATGGAGAAACCCCGTCTCTACTAAAAATACAAAATTAGCTGGGTGTGGTGGTGCATTCCTGTAATCCTAGCTACTCGGAAGGCTGAGGCAGTAGAATCGCTTGAACCCGGGAGGCAGAGATTGTGGTGAGCCAAGATCATGCCATTACACTCCAGCCTGGGCAACAAGAGCAAAACTCTGTCTCAAAAAAACCACAAAAACTCTTTTATTACATAAACATATATTAATAGTCATTTACATATTTGAATGGATTTTAATTTTTAGATATGTAAGTAAAAGTATAATTTGCTTGATGTTTGTCTTAAAATTGTCCTTCAAATTTCTTGATAGATAAGAACTCATGAATGGACACATCATCAGACCAAACGGTTAAAATTTAATATACTGTTAACAACTTATGAAATTTTATTAAAGGATAAGGTAGGTATTTATTTCTCACGTGTTTTTGTCTCTTGTATATCAGTTTTTTCTTTATCATATGCTGTGGCCAAGATGAGAGAATAGCCTAAATCGTGAGTCAGCGAACTGTAGCCTGTGGTCTTATTTTTTTAATGGTACTTGAACTAAGAGTGGTTTTTACCTTTTTGAAAGGTTACATTTAAAGGGTCGTAGAAAGAATATGTAACAGAGACCATATATTTATCTGCAAAGTCTGAAATATTTACTATCTGGCTCTTTTTAGAAAAAACTTACCAACTCAATCTAATGAAACTAGTTTGTTATAGTGTGTATTGATTTGTAAGCTCTTTAAAGAAGAGGAAGATAACTAATAGGATTAAGCTACCGCTGTGTGAAGCAATGAAGGCTTTATGGATACTGCCTTATTTAATTCCTCCATCTACTTTATATTCGCTTTCTCTACTTTATGGAAAAGAAAACAGGATTCAAGAATGTCTCAAAGAATTTAATGAACTTGCCTATGGTAACACAGCTCTTAAGTAGTGGAATCAGGCTTGCTGTAACTCGGAGACCTAAGTTTAAGAGAGTTCTACAGTTCGTAAAAGTTGTACAAAGAATTGTACCTACATTTGGAGTAAGGCACTGTTCTGAATTTGTGTCTTAGTTTTTCTTCATATTGACGTTAATAGAGGCTTCTATTGGGCTTAGGCTAAAATCTTTTGTAAAATTTTCAATGACACTGCTAATTTTCTCTGTTAATTATCAGTTTATAAGCTAATAAAACTTTAGCTTGATATTACATTCTAGTGGTTAAATTTGTCATAGAAGGAATATGTGCTGAGTTACTTGTGTATTGTAATCTTGAAACTGCAATTTCTTATTTGAAAATTAGACAAAGCGTGTTTTTAATTTTTGTTTCGTTTTAATAATTGAGTTCAGATTTAATGGTAAGGCTAAATCTGAATTCCATTTTTCTCTCAAAATATTGTTTTTCTATTTTAAGGCATTCCTTGGAGGTCTAAATTGGGCATTTATAGGTGTTGATGAAGCACACCGATTAAAGAATGATGACTCCCTTCTGTATAAAACTTTAATAGATTTTAAATCCAATCATCGTCTCCTTATCACTGGAACTCCTCTACAGAATTCCCTCAAAGAGCTCTGGTCTTTGCTACATTTCATTATGCCAGAAAAGTAAGACAAATTTACAATTTTAGTCATAGTTTTGTGTGGTTATGTTTAGTGGGAAGAAACCCAGGTAATAAGGTCAGTAAGAGTTTTTATTGCCCTAAAAGATTAGATCACAGATAACTAAGAATTTTTAAAAAAGGAAAATGAGGTCAGGTAGTTTGTAATACTATTTCAATTTTTCAATTTTGTTAGTAAACTTAAGCCATGTGTTATAAATCACAACAGTTGATTTTGCACATGTTCAAAATATACCTTGCTTGAAAAACTAACACAGTAACATTCTTTGTATTTAATAGTAGGAGTAACAACAATGAGGTGCTGGCAATCCTTTTTTCTAAATGAGGAAAACTAGACTAGACAAGGCTAAATAAGTTCCCTAAGGTCACTACTTGTTCTCTTTCAGTAGGTCCAGAACTTTAAAAGTATATTTTTTGAGAAATATTTTAGTGATAATTACTCCGATACCTCAAAATACTTCATATTCACTTGGTTCAAGAATCATAACTTATAAAACAACTAATTATATTTCATCATGCATCTTCTTGGGAGAGAGATTTTTAGAAGTAAATAAGTTTTTAGCTAATTTTTTGTTCTAAAAATCTGTCGTGTTTTGTTTATAAATGACTCCCCTGAAAAAAAAAAAAAACAACTCATATGCAATTTGACTTTTCTAGTGATTGTTCCAATTTCTTAAATTTTAAAGGTTTTCTTCCTGGGAAGATTTTGAAGAAGAACATGGCAAAGGGAGAGAATATGGTTATGCAAGCCTTCACAAGGAGCTTGAGCCATTTCTGTTACGCCGAGTTAAGAAAGATGTGGAAAAATCTCTTCCTGCCAAGGTTGAGCAGATTTTAAGAATGGAAATGAGTGCTTTACAGAAACAATATTACAAGTAAGCTGTACACAGAGCATATGTTCTGAACTTTTAATTCTGAATACCTTCCATGTGTGTGTCCTGCTCTCGGTGCCCCCACCTTCTCTACAATAGTGTCAGAGCAGTTGCAATTCTTGAGTTTTAGAGTAAGTTTATTCTGTGTCGTTAGGAGGCAAAAGGAGATTTAATGACATGTCCAAAATGATGAGTAACAAGGCTAATTCATCTTCTAACACATAATTAATTGCTTTCCTGTATATCATACTGTTACATTATAAAAAGTTTAAGTGTTAGGATTTCCACGATATGAAGGTATTATTTGATTATGACAGTTAACAGATAGAGGCCAAAAATAGAAACTTAGAACAAAATTTTAGGCCCTGCTGCTTTTTGAAGAGTATTAACAGATCATAGCTGGTATAAATTTTGTATGTCAAGATCTATACAGTAGGACTTCTCAAAGAGTCAGAAAGGAAAATCTGTTCTAATATCTATTTAAACATTTAATTGCATAAAAGGAAATACATTGCTACATGCATTTGGAGTTTCAGAAACATTCATATTTTATGGTAAATCTATAGGTGCCACACATTTAAAAGAATATACTTATTGCGTAATTATTTTTGTTATGGAAAATTTCAGATATGTACAAAAATAGGTTAATTTAATGAACTCTTATACCCATGACTCAGCTTTACTTTTTTTGTTTGTTTGTTTTTTTGAGATGGAGTCTCCCTCTGTACTCCAGGCTGGAGTACAGTGGCACGATCTTGGCTCACTGCAACCTCCGCCTTCTGGTTTCAAATGATTCTGGTGCCTCAGCCTCCCGAGCGGCTGGGTTTACAGGTGTGCCCCACAATGCCGTGCTAATTTTTTTATTTTTAGTAGAGACAGGATTTTGTCATGTTGGCCAGGCTGGTCTTGAACTCCTAGCTTCAAGCGATCCACCTGCCTCAGCCTTCCAAAGTACTGGGATTACAGGTGTGAGCCTCTGTGCCCAGTCCCAGCTTCACTTTCCTCTCAAGCCAGTCTTTTTATGTATCTCTGGTCATCCCCATTTCCCTCAGTGACTATCCTTTTGAAGCAGATCATACATTTTCCATAAATATTTTCTATGTATTTCTAATAATTGATTTTTAAAAATACTATTATCACCTGGGCACGGTGGCTCATGCCTGTAATCCCAGCACTTTGGGGAGGCTGAGGGGGACAGATCACTTGAGCCTCAAGAGTTTGAGACCAGCCAGGGCAACATGGCAAAACCTTGTCTCTACCCAGGATACAAAAACAGCCAGGAGTGGTGGTGGATGCATGTGGTCCTAGCTACTTGGGAGGCTGAGGTGGGAGGATCGCTTGAGCCCATGAGGCAGAGGTTGCAGTGAACCGAGGTCATGCCACTGCACTCCAGCCTGGGTGACAGTGAGACCCCATCATAAATAACCCACTTTAAAATTTTCACGATTTAGGAAATTATTGCTCTCTCAACAGAATCAAGTAATTTCTTGATGCCAATATTCAGTATCTGTTCAGATTTTCTCTGTTTTCTCAAAAAATTTTTTTACGTTTACTCAAATCAGGATTGAGATAGGTTCATATATGGCAATTGATTTGTCTCTGAGTTTATCTATAGGTACTTCTTTTTTGTTAAAATGTATATGATGAGGAAAACAGTTGTTCTGTAGAATTTTTCTACAACCTAGATTTTGCATAGTACTTGCCTCTAAAATAGTTTAACAGTATCCCCTGTATTCCCTATAGATCGGTAGTTAGATTTAGGTGCTTAATAATATTCAAATTAATAATTATAATAAGAGTATATTTTGTAGTACGCAATGGCGATTATCTGATTTTGTTATGGGGTTCTTTTAAAAAACGTAATGCATTTTGTAGAATATCTGGGAAGAAAAGTCAAAGTAGGAAGAAGATACATTCACCTGTAATTCTCTAAGTACTAGTCATATATCATGGATGTTGAACTTAAACTCTTCAAGGTACTTTTTGGCAACTAAGGTAATAAGATACTGCCATAAATTTCTGGAAAATTCTTAGAATTATTACCTCTAGAGAAATTAATAATAAACTTTTCTGGATAAGAAAAAATAATTCTTTATTCTTGATTACCTCTTACGGCATTGAGCATTGTCCATGGGTTTTGTTTTGCTTTTCATTCCAGTTTTGGGGAACTGCCTGTATAACTAGTGGTAAAGAATGGTAATAAAAGAGTATGTACACTAGATATTTGAGACTTTCAAGTCCCTTCAAAAACTGACCTTGTTGGAAGAAAATAAAAGGTGGAAAAGGTCGTGGTGAGAGGAAATTTTTCTTTTCTTTTTTAAATTCAGCTTTTATTTTAGATGCTGGAGGTATATGTGCAGGTTTGTTACATGGGTAATATTGCATCCAGGTAGTGAGCATGGTATGCAGTAGGTAGTTTTCAACCTATCTTCCCCTCCTTCCCCCCTCTAGTAGTCCACAGTGTTACATATTTATGTCCGTGTGTGCGCAGTGTGTAACTTGCACTTATAAGTGAGAACATGCAATGTTTGGTTTTCTGTTTCTGTGTTAATTCACTTAGAATTATGGTCTACAACTATATCCATGGACATTATTTTATTTGAAGGACATCATTTCATCCTTTTTTTCCTGTGGCCGTGTAGTATTCATGGTGTATATATACAAAAAATATGGAGCATTCGTGGATTAGCGTGTCATCCTTGTACAGGGACCATGCTAATCTCTGTATCGGTCCAGTTTTAGTATAAGTGCTGCCGAAGTGAGCACAGGAATTGTTACATATAGTTAGGAGCAGTAAAATAGCACCAAGGTGTTTTCTGTAAGTTGCATATGTGTTGTGTAATTGCAATCTAGAGAAGGCAGTTGTGGCTACAACCAGGTGTCCTCAGGTTTCTTTTAGGTCCATGCAGAAGATTCAATTTCATTGATGTCTAATGCAGTGAAAGTTGTCAGAAGATTAAGATAAGTAAGGCAGGCGACCATCTTTTTAGCAAATTTGAGGGGAAAAGGATTAATATACTGTAATAATTATGTTACATTAGCCTGTTCTGTGTGTAGCTAATGGTTCGGAAAACATGTTGTGTTCTCATGAGTATTATGAAAGAGGTTTGGTCCATTGTATATCCAGTTGTGAATTTCATAATGGTACAGTTTTACTTTGGTACTACATTTTGCCTTTTTTTTTTTTTTTTTTTTTAATGCTTTTAGAATTTATCCTGGTAGTTGTTCTGCTAAATGTCATTTTCATAATTTTTTTTTTTAAAGATGGATTTTAACTAGGAATTACAAAGCCCTCAGCAAAGGTTCCAAGGGCAGTACCTCAGGCTTTTTGAACATTATGATGGAACTAAAGAAATGTTGTAACCATTGCTACCTCATTAAACCACCAGATAATAATGAATTCTATAATAAACAGGAGGCCTTACAAGTAAGAATTTTTAAATGTTGTTACTTTATGATAAAGTTCTAGAAATGTTGATTTCACTTACAGTTGAAAATAGCTCAGTGCTTTAATATATTGGTTAAAATTTTTCAGTTAATGGTGCCTTTATATAATGGTCTGTTATTAATCTTTGTAGAAAATATGTTAAAATTCTAATTTATCTAATTATTTTGATGAATTTTCTAAAAATATGTCTCTCAAACCATGGACTATAATGACTTATCCAGCAAAAAAATCCCACAGTTATGTTCATAATTATGAAAAAAATCATTAATAGTAATTGTGCTGCATTAGTGATTTGGTAGATGGTAGTCTAAAGGACATCTTGACCTCACATCTTAACCCTTCTTGTTACTTCTGGAAGATAAGTTAGAAGTGTGAAGGCACAACTGCAGTCCAGCCACTGTAGTGCCTTGAAGGGCTAGGATCAGCATCTAGAATTAATACATTAGAATGCATTAGCTTACTCCTTTTAAACCTTTGGTTGCTTAGTTACTGCTGCTTCCAGTGTAATTGTTCTTCAGCTAAGATTTTTGGAGAAACACTGTGGTGTAGTAACTAGCAAACAGAGTGAACAGTACTTTTTTCCTCCCTGACAGTACAACAAAAACCTAGGTGTGATATGGCAAGGAATATTTTAGCTTAAGTCATAGTGAAATGGTAAAGGTCTTAGAAAAGTTTGAAAAGTGAAACAAGTTGTTTTCTAACATGAAAATTAAAAATCTCAATTTAAAAGAATCCAAGCAATTGAAGTGTTATGTAGACAACTTATTTACATCTTTTAACATATAACGACTTGAATTTATTGTTTCTGTAGCACTTAATTCGTAGTAGCGGAAAATTGATTCTTCTTGACAAGCTATTAATTCGCCTAAGAGAACGAGGCAATCGAGTTCTTATTTTTTCGCAAATGGTGCGGATGTTAGATATACTTGCAGAATATTTGAAATATCGTCAATTCCCCTTTCAAGTAAGCATTTAATTGTATTTGTTGTTTTAAATTTTATCTAATTCCTGTGCATATTTTACAGTATTTCCTTTGAAATTATTTTGTAAGTGTTTAGGTTTTATATAAACTGCACTCTTTCTTTAAAAGATATATCTGCTTTAAAAAACGATTGTCATTCCGTTTTTTCTTCTTGACTTGACGTATTGCAACAAAACAATTTTCTTCCTTTCCTCTAATTTTATTTTCTTTTAATTCTGCCTTTTCTTCTGTGCTTGCTTTAGATTTTAAAACTGAACTAAGAGTTTTCTTGATTGGATAGATCTAAAAGCAGGGGAGCCTTTAGTCTTTCATCTGAATGAGGAAAACAGCCAGCAGCCTCTGAATGTGAATGCTGCCAAGATTCTTATGATTGGTGTGCTCACAGTTATCTGACACAGTGTTTGCTGAGTAAAACTAGACAACTTTAGAGAAGAAACTAAAGACCAAAATTCCCTTCCATCTATTCAAAATTTATGTTGAAGTTCATTCAGTATAACTAAAGCTAATATTATTGATGAGTGTTTAAAGTCAGGTGCTATTTTCAGTACTTTACATCTAATTTTTTAATTCTTGAAGCAATTTTATGAACAGTGCTAGGAACATAGCAGACATTACATAGATACAGCTAGCAAATGGTTTATATTTAGTGCAGATAGTAAAATAGCAGTGAAATTATAATAATGGGACTCAACACACAATCCCTGCTTTGTCAGAGCTTATAATCTTTTACAGGAGACAGACATCAAGCAGGTGATTGCAAATAAATTTAACATTACAATTCTGGTAAGTGTTGTGAAGAAGGACAGGTATTTGGTGATATGAATATCATTGAGAAATAATTACAATCATTTAGGGGAAAACGTAGAAGAGTACCATTAGTTGAGGGTTTTGAAAACACTTTTACTGATATGTAATTCCCATATCATACAATTTACTCATTTAAAGTATACAATTCAGTGGTTTTTACTATGTTCACAGGTATGTGTAATTGTCAGACAGGTGGTTTTAGAACATTTTCATCAGAAAGCAGCCTGTACCCTTTCGCTATTCCTCCTGTCCTTCCATTTGCGTTCTTCTCCTGCCCTGTGTTGATTTGTTTTTAAACAAATTATTGTGTACCTGGTCAAACAAAAAATTAGTTTGACTAATTTTGAGTGTTTATAAGCACTACTTCTTTGCCGCTAATACCTTCTCGTTCCTAGGTCACTTCCTGGAGAGAATCATTTTTAATTTTATTTGGTTTAGGTCATGCCACAGTAATGAGATGCCACTATTCTTAGAATTTGTACTAATTTGTATTTTAGTGGAAAAGAAACATTATTTTAACTTTTTAAAACTTTAATAGACATCTGTTTTCTTACTTTGTGTAGGTGATAATTAAGAGCATTTCACTTAAACCACTTAGAATACATCATTTAAAATGTATATATTTTTCTTCTCAGAGTTAAAATTCATACAGTAACAAAGCAAAGGTAGGCATATGGCTTCCCAAAATACTAGTTTAATACATCGGTTAAATGCATGGATCATAGTAGACAAGTTATTTCTAGTCTATAACCAGTTAATAATTACAAAATCATTGCCGTTTATAAAGTGAAATAGTAGCTAATGTTTAATAAGCATTCAGTATGTGTAGGCACTGTGCTACGTGTTTTCCTATGTTCTCTCACTGAGTTCTCTATAGTTTATGAAGGAGGGACTACTATTATGTCTGTTTTACTTAAAACAGAACTGACATGGAGAAAAAGTTTGTGGAGAAAAGTCAAATAACTTGCTCAAGATACCCAGTGAATAAAATACTCATTTGCAGGATGTTGACTAGAGCCCATGATGCTTCACATCAATAATTTTCGAATTTTAGTGTGCATCAGAATTAATTGGATGGCCTTTGCTAAACCCCTTCAGTAGGTCGGGGTTAGGGCTCAATAATTTGCCTATCTATGTTCTCAGATGACACTAATGCTGTTCTAGTAACCACACTGTACTTAATCAGTGTTTTTAAAACGAATTGTAACCTGTTAATGGATCTGTGAATCAGTTTAATGGGTTTCACCAACATTTTGAAAGTAAAATGATAAAACATGATGTAACACAGTATGTCATATCATGATATGAAACTTGTTTCAGGTGTTTGTAAACAGCTGTGTACTCAATCACATACCTTTAGAATGGGACTGAGGCAGAATAGTATGACAGCCTATGCTGTATTTACTCTTGAGGGTGCAGTCTTAGTGATTTGGAGCACAGGCCAGAGATGGAATGCCTGAGCATTATTTTACCATCTAGTAGGTACCTTCTATTATCGTTTTAGCAAGACATGCTTCACATTTCTACTTAATTTTATAATTGATTTTAATTGCTTTGTAACATTTCGATTCTGTTATATGCAGTATTTTAATGTGTTTTATTCTAGAGATTAGATGGATCAATAAAAGGAGAACTGAGGAAACAAGCTCTGGATCATTTTAATGCTGAGGGATCAGAGGTATGTATTAATGCTTTTTAAATTATAAATAATTTTGATTTAGTATCAGTATATTACAATATTATATTCAGACATCTTTAATCTTCATATCTAGTTTGATAAAGGAGTAGTGTTATCCACCTTTGATCAGCAAACGAAGTTTTAAAGTCACTATTCTAGTTTAAACCTAAGAATTGCACTCTTTGAGACAGAGTCTAGCTCTGTTGCTCAGGCTAGAGTGCAGTGGCAAGATCTCAGCTCACTGCAACCTCTGCCTCTTGGGTTCAAGCTATTCTCCTGCTTCAGCCTCACAAGTTGCTGAGATTACAGGCGCATGCCACCGTGCCTGGCTAGTTTTTGTAGTTTTACTAGAGATGGGGCTTCACCATGTTGGCTAGGCTGGTCTTGAACTCCTGGCCTCAGGTGATTCACCTGCCTTGGCCTCCCAAAGCGCTAGGATTGCAGGTGTGAGCCACTGTGCCCAGCCAAGAATTTTACCCTTTATTATCAATACTGTTTCAACATGGAACAGCTACTTTAATTTGCTTCAAAATAAATTAGCCAGATTGGGCACGGTAGCTCACACCTGTAATCCCAGCACTTTGGGAGGCCAATGCAAGAGAATCACTTCAGGCCAGGAGTTTGAGACCACCCTGGGAAACAGTGAGACTGCTGTCTGTACCAAAAAAAAAAAAAAAAAGGTAAAAAAATAAACTGGGCATGGTGGCACTCCCTTATATAGTCCCAGTTACTTGGGAGGCTGAGTTGAGTGGATCACTTAGCTCAGGAGTTTGAAGCTGCGGTGAGCTATGATCATGCCACTAGACTCTAGCTCAGGCAATAGAGGTGAGACTCTGTCTCAAAAAAAATAAAGACAAGACCCCAAAACAGCAAATTATCCCACTTTGCTTTTAAAATTTTTTTTGTTTTCCATAGATTTTTGGGAAACATGATATTTGGTTAAATGAGTAAGTTCTGTAGTGGTGGTTTGTGAGATTTTGGTGCACCCTTCACCAGTATACACTGAACCAAATTTATAGTCTTTTATCGCTCACCCCCTCCTACCCTTTCCCTCTGAGTCCCCAAAGTCCTTTGTATCATTCTTATTACTTTGCATCCTCATAGCTTAGTTCCCTCTTATGAGTGAGAACATACAATGTTTTGTTTTCCATTCCTGAGTTACTTCACTCAGAGTAGTAGTCTCCAGGCTGGGCATGGTGGGTTACACTTGTAATCCCAGCACTTTGGGAGGCTGAAGCAGGTCGATCACTTGCGGTCAGGAGTTCGAGACCAGCCTGGCCCATATGGTGAAACCCATCTCTACTAAAAATACAAAAATTAGCTGGGTGTGATAGTGCATGCCTGTAATCCCAGCTACTTGGGAGGCTGAGGCGGGAGAATTGCTTGAACCTGGGAGGCGGAGGTTACAGTGAGCCAAAATAAAAAGAGTGAGACTCCATCTCAGAAAAAAAAATAACGAATATAGTCTCCAATCCCATCCAGGTTGCTGCGAATGCCATTGTTTTATTCCTCTTTATGTCTGAGTAGTATTCCATTGTATATGTATACCACAGTTTATCTTCTTGTTGATTGATGGGCATTTGGGCTGGTTCCACATTGTTGCAATTGCAAATTGTGCTGCTATAATCATGTATATACAAGTATCTTTTTCATGTAATGACTTTTTTCTTCTGGGCAGATACTCAGTAGTGGGATTACTGGATCAAATGGTAGTTCTACTTTTAGTTCCTTGAAGGAATTTCCACACTATTTTCCATAGAGTTCTTTTTTTTGGTATGTGCCTTTTATTTTTTAAGGAAATAAAATTTACAGTTTGAGTTGAAATATCATTCCTGGCCAGGCGCGGTGGCTCAAGCCTGTCCAGCATTTGGAAGGGCCGAGACGGCGGATCACGAGTCAGGAGATCGAGACCATCCTGGCTGAACACGGTGAAACTCGTCTCTACTAAAAAATAAGAAACTAGCCAGGCGAGGTGGCGGGCGCCTGTAGTCCCCAGCTACTCGGGAGGCTGAAGCAGGAGAAGCGTAAATCGGGAGGCGGGAGCTTGCAGTGAGCCTGAGAATCCGGCCACTGCACTCAGCCCCGGCGCGACGGAGCGAGACTTCCCGCCTCAAAAAAAAAAAAAGAAAACATCATTCCTTTCCTATTTCATTTTCTTTTTTTTTTTCCAACAGAAGTAAATACTTTATTGAATTTGGTATTACTAACATGTATACTTGATTTTGGAGTCTTTTTGTTGGTTGGTCTTGCTAGATGTTTATGTATTAGTTTTAAAACTGCCTTTTGTTTAATTAGTAACATGATGTTTAAGTTCAGAAAATTAATTGAAAAATTTTCATTTTAATTATTCAATTTCTTATAGGATTTTTGCTTTTTGCTGTCTACAAGAGCTGGAGGTCTAGGGATTAATTTAGCCTCTGCCGACACTGTTGTTATATTTGATTCTGATTGGAATCCACAGAATGATCTTCAGGCACAGGCTAGAGCCCATCGAATTGGGCAAAAGAAACAGGTATTTTTAATTTTAATTTGTATTATGTTGCTGTTTTAGAATTCTTTTTTGGGGGGGGAATGGTTTCAGTGTATCTTCTAGAGGGTAAGATCACTGCAACAATCATATACTACTATTTAACAGGATGCTGAGGAACTTGGTTTACCAAAATCACCTGGAGAATATGACAAAATTGAGATAACTATGCATAAATAGGATCATGTATGCTGTTTTTATCCTGTATTCTAGTCATAACTATAAAATGCATTGTTTTTCATTTTATAATAAAAAAAGTTTACTTGCTTATTTTAACTTGAAAGAGTTTGAGTAGCATATGCTGCCTTTCTGTTAGTGTATATTTTGTCCGTGTGCTTCCAAGATTCTCCACATATAATATGTGACCCCATTTTTATAATTGTAACAAAATACCCTTAAATGGTGGTACTGAACCTTTACTGAACTTTACCTAGAGAAATAGGGAAAATTTACTACACCAATTTTTTTCAATTTTGGAGAGTTTGTTTTATGGTGGGCTTCTTATTAATTAACTTGGGGAGTGGTTCATAGAATTTTGCATTACATAGAGTGATGAAACATTAGAATCAAGGCAACGAGTATAATAAGGCTGTCAGAAGTTTATGTGCTTCCCCCCCATTTTCCCCAGCTAAATCATAACTTAAAAATTACTGTCTTTCCTTAAAGAAAAAAAAAAAAAAGCAAATGCAATCTCCTTGCCAAAATGTTAAGAAGGAAGGAAGGATATATTTCAAAATAGTTTCTTAAGTTGAGGAACTCTAGCTTTAAACATGTTTTTTGAATTTTCGTTTTGCTTTTAACCAGTGAAAACTTCATGTAGTGTAGAATGAGCTTCAATTTGTGTGCCAATGTTTAGGCACTTGAAGTTAGCAAAACAAATCTTTTATGCTGCAATTTGTTTCCTCGTGTGTGTTTTTACAGGTGAATATTTATCGTCTAGTTACAAAGGGATCAGTTGAAGAAGATATTCTTGAAAGGGCCAAAAAGAAGATGGTTTTAGATCATCTTGTAATTCAAAGAATGGACACAACTGGGAAGACAGTACTACATACAGGTTCTGCCCCATCAAGGTGGTTACTTTATTATTTAAAAAATGTCATTTTAGAGTCAGGAAACTCATTTTTTTATATGTTACATCACTATAGATCATTGAGGAAATGTATTCAGTGTTGTATTTTTTATATTTTGGAAGACTTTTGACTAATTTCTAGTCAGAAGACATACTTCAATACCTGGTTTCATCACTATAGATTTGTAATTTTAGGGGTAATCTCTTTAACTTCTGCGCTTCAAGTTCCTTATTTTAAAGTAAATATACTGCCCTAGACAACATGGTGAAACCCCACCTCTACAAAAAATAAAAAACTTAGCTGGGCATGGTGACACATGACTGTAGTCCCAGCTACTCAGGAGGCTGAGGCAGAAGGATCAGTTGAGCCTGGTAGGCGGAGGTTGCAATGAGCTAAGATTGTGCCAGTGTACTTCAGCCTGGGTGATAGAGTGAGACACTGTCTCAAAAAAAAGGATACTAATACTTGATTCATCTAACTTCCTCATGTAACTTTTGTAAAGGTGAAAATGTCAGTAATTAATAAAAGTGCTGTGTAAATGTTATATTTTTAACTGTTAATGTTAAGCATTTTGTTTTCCTCTTTTAGTTCTACTCCTTTCAATAAAGAAGAGTTATCAGCCATTTTAAAGTTTGGTGCTGAGGAACTTTTTAAGGAACCTGAAGGAGAAGAACAAGAGCCCCAGGTAAAAAAATAAACAAACAAAAAAACAAAACAACAAACCCGCTTCACAATATGTGTCATCTGTTCGGTAGGATGAAAGGATTCTTCAAGTATATTTAAATATTGTTTTTCTAATTATAGGAAATGGATATAGATGAAATCTTGAAGAGAGCAGAAACTCATGAAAATGAACCAGGTCCTTTAACTGTAGGAGATGAGTTGCTTTCCCAGTTCAAGGTAGATTTAAACAAAATTTTCCTTATAATTACATAAATTGAGAGGAATTGAGTTATTGTCATTTAGTGGTTTGTTAATCTTTCTTTAAGCATAATCAGGAAGATTGCTGTGTTGTATAAAAACTACTCTCCCTTGTTCAGACAAACCAGTAGCAAACTGATTTGAAAGAGACCAGATCCATTTATGAAGTTACATGTTGTTGGGTGGAAAGAGCTGTTGTTTGCTAATTAGCAACTAGAATAGTGCTTGGCAGATAGCATGTTCTTAAATACTTGAGTAAATAAATGAATCAGTGTGATCTCTTACTTGGATTTCCATGACTGAAAGCTTTCGGCTGATTTTTTTTAAAGCAGTTTCTGATATTAACTTATCACAAATAAGAAAACTCAAGTAAATCAGTCAAAGTAAGCAATAAGCTACTATATATTGATACTTAATATCCCTGGTTTTTTGAGGGCCAATGAGTTGAAAGGAGTCCTAAAACAACATAAGTCAGCTGACCTCATGGAGTAAGTTAAGTGCCATTTGTTTAAAGAAACAAGTTTCTCTACATCTTAGCTATTTTCTATGAACTGCAGTTTTTAAGGGTCAATTCATTTCATGTGTTCATTTGACAAGTATTTATAGAACATCTGCAGTGTACCCCACACAGTGAATAAAAAACTTTTGTAATTTTAATATCACTGTGGCTACTATGTGGATGATGGACTGTAGTGAGACAAGAGCTATAGCAGGGAGATAAGATAGAAGACTGTTGAGTAATCCTGGTTAAGAGGTGGTTTCTGGGATTACAGGCGTGAGCCACTTCGCCCGGCTGTGATAGTTAGCCTTAATGGGTGCTTTCTGTATACCAGACCTTGCATAGTACCTTAAATGTGCTATCTTATATAATCCTCCCAGAAGGTAGTGTGCTCTCAGAGAGCTCTATGTCTCTGCCAATAGCTCTTTGCTGCCAGTAGCTCTTTAGATTGTGTTTTTGTGATCATAAAAATGGTATTAGATTGTTCTACAATACTTGATACATGGACTGGTCTGAGAATTTCTGCAGATTATTTAGCATGTTAATAGTATAAATTACTTTTTTTATTGTTCTGTTAACTGCTTTTAGTTCTGAGATGCTACTAATTTTGTTGAGCAGTAGGGCAAAAGAAAATCTTTCCTAGAGGATTATTAGATGTCATTTGTTTGATCTGCTTTGCCCTAGTGAAGTAATGAATCTATGTTGTTTTGAAGTTATTTTTGGTTTAGTCCACAGTCATATTCATTATCCTAAGGATATTTAGGCATGTCAGTTTCTTCCCTTTAAAAAAAAAAAATTAGAGATCAATTTTTCTATAACAGTTTACTCGTAAAATTCTGATATTTATCAGGTTGCCAACTTCTCAAATATGGATGAGGATGACATTGAGTTGGAACCTGAAAGAAATTCAAAGAATTGGGAGGAAATTATTCCAGAAGATCAGAGAAGACGATTAGAAGAAGAAGAAAGACAAAAGGAACTTGAAGAAATTTATATGCTCCCAAGAATGAGAAATTGTGCAAAACAGGTGATTTTGCAATTTTAAAGATATTTCTATAAAGTAAGAGTATTCAACATGGGCCGATTTTGTTTGTTTCTATGAGGTATCAGTCCATAGTTTTCTTTTCTTGTAATGTCCTTGATTTGATAATGTTTGCCCATGAAATGAAAAGTGTTTATTCCTCTTGTGTTTTATTCATCTTTTCAAAGAACCAGCTCCTGGTTTCATTGATTTTTTTGTGTGTTTTTAATTTCATGAGTTTCTGCAATTTATTATTTCTTCCTTTCTGCTTTTGATTTAATTTGCTCTTTTCTTTCTTTCTTTTTTTTTTTCTTTGGGACAGCATCTTGCTCTGTTGCCAAGGCTGGAGTGCAGTGGCACAATTCTGGCTCACTGCAACCTTAACCTCATGGCCTTAGATGATCCTCCCACAGGTGTGCCCCACTACACCCATCTAATTTTTGTATGCTTTCTCTAGAGATGGGGTTTTGCCATGTTGTCCAGGCTAGTCTGGAATTTCTGGGTTTCAGTGATCCATCTGCCTTGGCCTACCGAAATGTTGGGACTATAGGCGTGAGCCACTGCACCTGGCCTCTTTTATTCAGTTTCTTAAGGTGCAAGCTTAGATATAGAAATGTTATCTCTCTTTTCTAATATCGGCATTTAATGCTACAAATTTTCCTTTAAGCATTGCTTTTTCTGAATCTTCCAAATCTATTTTATATTTTCCTTAATTTAAAATATTTAAAATTTCCCATGTGACTTCTCTTTGACCCATATTTTTTTAGAAGTATGTTTTAAAATGTTCAGGTATTTAGGAGATTTTTCAACTATCTTTGTTAATTATTGGTAATTTAATTCTGTCATGTTCAGAAAGCATACTTTATGTAATTTTAGTTTTTAAACGTTTGGTATTTATTCAGTGGCCTAAGTAAACAAATACCAGATTTTTAAATAACTGTAATAGTGCCATGCCAAGCTATATTGCCAAAAGGAAAAAATTCTAAGACTAATTTCTTTTCTATTATCCTTTGGTTTTTAGGATATTATAAAATTATTTATCTTGATTACTGAGTTTTTTGGTGTTTCCTTAAATTTTAAGCTTGGGGCAAATGAGGGGCTTGCCCCACTCTAGTCCCTGCCCTGCTACCATTCCCCCAGGGGTAGAGTTTTTTGTTTTTTATTTTCATGCAACCGTATTAGATCTTATTCTGTGCCCTCAGTTGAGCAGATGAGAAGGGTCTGGCAAGGCTTCCTTCCTATTTCCACAAAGGTGACTGCTCACTTTCTCTAAGGCTGTACCATGGAGAAAAGTTTTGTCCAGTCTTCTACCATGCTGCTTTGTCGTGAGCACCTAGTGGAAGTTTGTGGCAGAGTGCCTGAGAATGGGTGCAGGTCCTCCAAGTTTTGGCTCTTAGGTCCTATGATCTCACAATAGCCTACACTCAGCCATTAGCAGATTTTAGCTGATATTGTCTTGTATGGTATTTGATTTCTGTCACCTGTGCTGTCCACAAATGAGCCACTGTTCAAGTCCTGTATCTTTTTCTCTTTTTGTAATCTCCTGTATTTCCTTACATTTAAATGTGTAGGTTGCCCTGAAATTTAATCTCTCTGATGTTAAACAGAAGAATTAGGATCTCGTAGATCAGATTTGTTGTTAGAGTAGGAGCAGTGCCCCTACCAAGTTTCTACATAACAGCCAGAAGTGGAGCCAAAAATAATGTTTTTGGCCTAAAAGTAACCATGTATGTTATTTCTTGTTTCTGTTTATTTCTTCAAACCCCTAAGTAGCTTTGTTTTAGAGTGTGTGAGAATGCAGCATTACATTAGATCTTGTGAAAGGATCAAGGGAGGTTAGAAAAAATAAGATCTAAATACCGTTTTTTACTTCATTTAACTTTCAGCATATTAGAGGTTCAGCATATGTGCCAAAGCTTTGGAAAAACTCCCAAGACTTAAAGAATGTATGTTTTGATGTATCCCATTAAAATTAATAGATATTACAAATAGTCTTTTATGTGGGTTCAACTGGCATTTTTTTCTTTCAAATATCTGATTTGTCTAGTTAGAATAGCAATATGTGGATATTAAGCAGAACGGAAAAAAAGGGACAGTTAATCCATTCCCCCAGAGATGACGACTAATAACATTATCACAGTGTACATCATTCCAGTTTTTAAAAATTCATTATCATTTGCTAAATTAAATTGTGGAATCCTATTAATTTGGAACTTTTTCTTCTTTTTGATAGTATGTCATGAATGTTAATCATTCTACAACCCCATTTTTAAGGGTCTCTTAGCATTCTATCATATAGATTTGTCTGGTCTCTCTTTAATGAGTATTTAGATTATTTGCTTTTTGTTTTTGAGGCGGGATCTCACTGTGTTGCTCAGGCTGAAATGCAGTGGTACAATCATGGCTCACTGCAGCCTCAACTTCCTGGGGTCAAGTGATCTCCCACCTCAGCCTGTCAAGTAACTGGAATTACAGGTGCATGCTCCAAAAATGCCTCGCTAATATTTTAAATGTTTGGTAGAGACAAGGTGTCACTAGGTTGCCTAAGCTGGTCTTGAACTCCTGGGCTCAAGTTACCTTCCGGCCTTGGCCTCCCAGTCATGCTGGGATTACAGGCATGAGCTGCTGCTCTCAGCCACGTTTTTTTTTAATAATGTAAATAACTTTATTGATCATTGTTTCTTCACAGTTCTGATCTCCTCAGGAAAAGTGCCTAGAAGTTATGTTGCTGGGTCAGTAGAATAACTTTTGAGGCTTTTGATGTAACATTGTCTCATTACCCTTTAAGTCAAAATACCCACCAGATGTATATATTTTCTGTTTGCTTTTAATTTTGTTTATGGAATGTTTTGATATTTTGAGTAACATTTTAAGATTCTCACCATCTTCTATAATGGCTTTTGCTCCTAAGATAAAAGCTGTTTTACACTAAGGTTGGGTAAATATTTATTTTCCAATTCCAGATTAGTTTCAATGGAAGTGAAGGGAGGCGCAGTAGAAGTAGGAGATACTCTGGATCTGATAGTGATTCCATCTCAGAAGGGAAAAGGCCAAAGAAACGGGGAAGACCACGGACTATTCCTCGCGAGAATATTAAAGGATTTAGTGATGCGGAAATTAGGCGGTAAGATGATATAAGACAATCGCTTCAACTTGGTTTTAGTAGAGTGTTAAACTAAAATACAAAATTTAATAATTTTAAAATTGTGATGAAGTTTTAGAAGAGGCAAATGTATGTTATTTGAGTAGGAATTGGGTGGTTCTGCTTTTGGGTATTATAACTGAACAAGTTTGGTGTCTTACCTTTGCATGTTATTTATTTATTGCTAAACTACTTAGGCTACAAAAATTTTTTTATTAATTTGACTCAATAGTGATCCTTTTGAATAATAAAAGTATTTATGATACATTTGATTTTTTATTAAAAATTCTCACTACGTTTAGAACTCCCAAAGTTACTAATATTTTGTAGAAGTTCTGTATTTTTCTAGAACACCAAGGTAATTTCCTTTTTGAAAATAACCTTGTTATAAAACCTTTTCTGATAATGTTGAAGTAGGAATTGAGGTGAGGTAAGATTGGCCATGCAGGATAAATTGTAATGTCCATTCAGAATGTTTATATATACATATTTATTTAAGGAGAATGGGATAACGGCTTACTTTTGTTTGTGTAATAGTTTTGGATATGAAATTTATTAAAATCTTGTTCAGTTTTGTATTTTGAAAGTTTGTTTCTTGCAAGCCATTGTAACTTTTTCCTTTTAAATCTTAGACCTGACAAAATTCTTCCTCATTCTTTCTACCAGAAAACTTAATACATTGTTAGCCTTTTTTAAAGGTACTTTCATGACCACCTGAATTGCTGGACTTTTCGTCTTTAGTTGAGGAAGGATTTCGACTTCTACTTTACCTGGATATTTTTCCTCATTTGTTAACCATTTATGTAGCTTTCTTAAGTAAAATTTTAATTTTTTGTTGTTGTAATACCACACATCTGAATTAAAGCCATTCAATAAATTTTTATCAGCACTTGGAATGTGAGGAAGTGTAATATAATTAATAATTATTGTGGAGACACTTCCTATGGTAGCTTCAGACCTTTTTTGGTCTTATGAAAATAATAAAGTAATTTTTAAAACAAAATTTAGCTTCTATTGTTTCATTTATACTGGTATCTCTAAACATCATCATGGCTGTTAAAATATACCTTGTCTTACCTGGTGTATCTTAATGTTTTAACATTTTGTTTTAGCATAGTTGATTCATTCTTCTTAGATAACAGTGCCTTGAATTAATTTTTATACTAATAAGTATTTTCTTATATCTGTAAATATTAGAAATACATATATTTTTCGTGAATACTGAAGCTCACATTTACCAAACAATTATTTTCTCTTAGGTTTATCAAGAGCTATAAGAAATTTGGTGGTCCTCTGGAAAGGTAGATACATTTATTATTCTCATAGAATAATGGAATGTGTTACATGCTGTCAGCTTTGTTTGTGTTAACATTCAGTTTAGCTACTTTGTTAAATTTGCTTTTAATCGGCATTTACAAAATTAATGTACAAGACAAATTTCAGATTGATTTTTTAAAATGTTTTATACTGTCTTTAATTTCTAGTCTCAAATTTCTTTCCTATAAATGAAGTTATTTATTAATATATGTTTAAATTGCACTTTTATGACTGTAAGGCACTTTTACAGTCTTTATCTCATTTTCAATAACTTAAAAGTAGCGTAAGCAGATTTATCCATAGAAGGGCTGAGTTGCTAACCCAGTCTTTTTTTTTTTTTTTTTTTTTTGAATGGAGTCTCACTCTATTTGCCAGGCTGGAGTGCAGTGGCGCGATCTCGGCTCACTGCAACCTCCGCCTCCTGGGTTTATGTGATTCTCCTACTTCAGCCTGTCAAGCAGTGGGACTACAGGCGTGTGCTACCACATACAGCTAATTTTTTTTTTTTTAAGTAGAGACAGTGTTTCATCATGTGGTCCAGGTTGGTCTAGAACTCCTGACCTCAGGTGATCCGCCCGCCTCAGCCTCCCAAAGGCTAACACACAGCCTTTTAACCAGCTCTGCTTTCCCTAACTAGAGATATTTTCTTAATTTTCTCGAACTCATTCTCTTATTATACAAACTGTATTAAAATTCAAATTAAGACAGTTTTTGAAGTTACCAAATAATCTCAATAAGTATTGTGATTTGGATATTCTTTGCCCTTTGTTGTGGCCAACCCACCGTCTTAATATAGACCAGCAAAGACTCAAATTAGTTTATTTTTTTATCTAAAAAAATCCCTTCAAAAATAGACATATTTTCTGTTTCATTTTGAGATAGCATACTTAAAATATAACGAAATACTTGCATAATTATTTTAGATAAACAAAAGTCTTGAATATTAATCATTCATAGTATTTGGTACAGAGTAATAAAAAGTTACAGAACTTTACTCAGCTTTTTTGTTTACAATTATAAAACTTTATCACTTCATTTTGAACATCTTAAAATTTGATCATTTATTAAAAGCTTTTACAGAATTGTTATGTAATCTTCCATTTGCTCTATAATTAAGTAAACTTATTATCGAATATATAAATGAATTGTTTCTCTGCCACATTGTCCTGGTTTTTATGTGCTTCCTGCCATTTATATGAACGAGAATATATAGAGCATGTGGTAGAGTAGCATTTAGATCTTGAAATAGAGTGAAACTTAGTTCATCTTAAATGGCACCACTTCATTTAACATATTTACCTGAAAATTGGATTATTTTGTTACAGATTAGATGCAATTGCTCGAGATGCTGAATTAGTTGATAAGTCGGAAACAGACCTTAGACGACTGGGAGAATTGGTACATAATGGTTGCATTAAAGCTTTAAAGGATAGTTCTTCAGGAACAGAACGAACAGGTAACATTAAAATGAGAGTGATTTAAAAGAGAAGTAAATGAAAGTTTCAAAATATGCTTTGTTGAGCTAGATATTGTATCTTAAATTATCTATTCATCAGTCTCAAAAGATTATTTATGAAACAAAGTAAAGCCATTCTGGGTAATAGGAAATGGAGAACAGAAGTGCAATTTGAAGGCAGTAGAATCTGTTTTTAATTCCACTAACATTTTCTGTCTGGGAGGTAAGGTCAGAAATTACTCTTTTGTATCAGTTATATGTGTGTGTGTGTGTATGTATACATATACGTATATATACACATATATATACACATATACATTCATAGCTATATGTGTATATACACACAATACAATATAGTATCTATAGGTTTTTTAGTATAGATGACTGGGAAAATATAATGCAAATATACATATATGATATTGGTTTGGTACATAATTATTTTATTATTATGCTTATTTTGCAGTTCATTTACCTGAATAAAAATATTTAGATAAGATTTAATAATTAGGCCAGTCATAGTGGCTCACACCTGTAATCCCAGCACTTGGGGAGGCTGAGATGGGGGTTTAGCTTGAACCTAGGACTTTGAGACCAGCCTGGGCAACATACTGAGACCCCATGTCTAAGAAAAATGAAAAAATAAAAATTAGCGGGGTGTGATTGTGCATGCTTGTATTCTCAGTTACTTGTGAATTGAGGTGGGAGGGTTGCTTGAGCCCAGGAGGTCGAGGCTGCAGTGAGCAATGATTGCACCACTGCACTTCCAGCCTGGGTGACAGAGCGAGACCCTGAGTCATCATCCTATAATTCTTTGTTTAGAGGTTGGTGGTATTAATAGATTGATCCATCTTATGTAATTGGTAAAACACTTAAATACTTTTCGTGAATCTACATCTGTTAGATTATAATCACTAGTTCATATGTAATGAAATTTAAGGTTTTCCAGTAATCTCTTAATATAAATAAAGAATACTTATTGTTAAATAACATAAGTAATAGCATCAGTTGCTTGGTGTTTTATAGAATTATGTTTTATACTTTTAAAAATACTCTTTTTTAAAAAAAAAATCAAGGTGGTAGACTCGGAAAAGTGAAGGGTCCAACATTCCGAATATCAGGAGTACAGGTGAATGCCAAGCTAGTCATCTCCCATGAAGAAGAATTAATACCTTTGCACAAATCCATTCCTTCTGATCCAGAAGAAAGAAAGCAGTGAGTTACTTATTTTCTCCATTGTAAGATTTTTCTTATTCAATAATTACAAAATGAATGTGCTGAATTTTTATGGTGTTATTGGCTAGTTTTGAAAAAAAAAAATCGAAGAAATAAAGCGTAGTATTTTAAAGTTCTAATGACTCACGTTTTCAAAATTAATTTTCAGTAAGGCAATTACAAACTCACCATTAGTTGTTAACTTTAATGCCAGGTATACTATCCCATGCCACACAAAGGCAGCTCATTTTGATATAGACTGGGGCAAAGAAGATGATTCCAATTTGTTAATTGGCATCTATGAATATGGATATGGAAGCTGGGAAATGATTAAAATGGATCCTGACCTCAGTCTAACACACAAGGTACTTCTATTTCTTGATTCTGTTGACCATTCATGTTGAATTTAATTTATTCTAATTCTTTCTTTTAAATTATGTTGGAAATAATGGAAATCTGTAAACCAAGGCTCTAGCTAGTTGTGTGACCTTGGTGTATTTAGAAGATGCTTTGCATGAAAGGATCAAATTTAAATTATTTCTGAGATTTTGCGTTACTGTGAAATTATATGTTATTAAGGCATTAGGTGTATTATTTTTCAGATTATTAGGTTAAAAGTTTTATTCTATCAAAAATTTTGTGGTGCATAGTAGATATACTTATTTTTGGAGGCATGTGATAATTTGATACAATCATAATATGTAGAGATGAAATCAGGGTAACTGGGACATTATCACCTTAAATATTTATCTTTACACTAGGAACATTCAAATGATTCTTTTCTAGCTATTTTATAATGTATAGATTATTGCTAACTATAGTCACTCTACTCATCTATCAAACACTAGGTCTTATTTCTTCCATCTAACTATATGTTTCTACCTATTCATCATTAATTTTATTATTCCAGTAAGACAAAATCATTAAAACCTTTATATATATTTTTAAAAACATCGGTATTTTAGTATTTTTGGTCATTTGGTTGCACTGTGCTAGCCGAAATCTTTTTTTTTTTTTTTTGCCTAAAATGGGAAACACTGGGAGAACTTCCTTATTGTTTATACTTATGTGTTGGGAACCTTTAGATATTGGTACTTTGTTACTGTGAAGAAAAAATCAAGTAGTCTAGATTCCCCTATAAAACTTTCCTCCCAGTGTATACTTTAGGTCTTCTAGAAAGATGACATCTTGTATTCTAGGAATTTTTGTGTACATTATATATAAATACACTTTTACTGAGAAGGGAAGGCGTTTAAGGATTATATAACATTGAATAACAGTAAATGTTAAGTACACTTTTGTATATTTGAAGGAAATTTACAACCTCATACTTTCTGTTTTCATTTTGAAAGATAATATGAGGGTATTTAAAGTATATTTAGAATTCATTCTCAGAAAAATTAAATCTTTGGCTCTGGCATAGGTATAAAAAATGTATTTTGCATTGAGTTTATTCCTACAAATACTAATAATTGAAACTTGTTGGTGAACTCTATATATATATATTTAAATGGTTAAGCATGTTTTACCCAATAAATTTCTCATGTTATTTATTAAGACAATCTGAAAACGTGAATTGCTTTTTCAGATTCTTCCAGATGATCCTGATAAAAAACCGCAAGCAAAACAGTTGCAGACCCGTGCAGACTACCTCATCAAATTACTTAGTAGAGATCTTGCAAAAAAAGAAGCTCTTTCTGGTGCGGTAAGTTAAAGCCCACATGCCTAAGACCAGTTTACTTTTTAGTAAGATAAATTGCGTTTACTTGACCATGCTAAACATCTGAAGTCAATATGAGCTTATATAAATAGATTTTTCTGTAATTAAGTCGTTTTATTTGATGTTGCCTTATTCAAATTTTACCTTAAATTATCTTGGCATACATGTTAAAACTGGTGAATCATAGCTTTTAGAAGTAAGATTCTATTTTTTTTTCTAGTTTTGGAGAGGGATAGAGAAAACTCGTTTAGAGTATGGAGTACTTTTTGAGAAGTCAAGCCTACATAGCCTACATGACTGTTTTACTTGGAGTCATTAGAATGCTTAAGGGACAGCATCATAGCTTGCCGAGCTTACTGAAAAGAAGGGAACAGACACCAAAAGGAGATGATTGGAAACTTAGAGCAACAGTTAGAAGTTTACCTATGACCATAATGTCAGTAACTACCTGTAGCATTAAAAATCATTCCTAATGCTGTCTCTTGTGCTATTGAATTAAGCTGAAGGTGATAATAATCTCAGAGGACAAAAAATTGTTTCTACTTCTCTCTGATTCTTTTTTTAAAGGAATAATAATTGGCTAGTATTTTTTATTTGCATTAATATTATATTTGACTCATTAAGTTGTAGCACCTTTTTTGAGTTTCTAATGTTGGTACAGCTTATTACCGATAGACTAAGGATCAGGTAGGTATATGTATTCTAGCCATTGGATTTAATGTTTATGAAGTTTTAAAAAATGAAATCTGTAGAATTGGTTAAAATTAAAATAATGATTTTAGGGAAGTTCAAAGAGGAGAAAAGCAAGAGCTAAGAAGAATAAAGCAATGAAGTCTATAAAAGTGAAAGAGGAAATAAAGAGTGATTCTTCTCCTTTGCCTTCAGAGAAGTCTGATGAAGATGATGATAAAGTAAGAATGTGTTTTAGAACAACAGCCTTTTCTATGGAAAGGGAATTATGGCATGTTTTTGTGTACTTTACATTTAAAATTTGAACTAGTCCCTTAAAATTTGTGTTTTAGGTACTGAAGTCTGTGTGTGTGTGTGTGTGTGTGTGTGTGTGTGTGCGCGCGCGCGCGCTCGCGTTTATGGTTCATGACATAGTCTCATTTATAGAACAGAATTCTAACTATCCAGTAGTTATTATATAGCACTAGAGGCATAGAGCAAAGGTCCTTCCTTTTCAAACATTTGCCAGTTCGATGAGCTTCTGTCTCCTTTAATTGTATTAGGAACTTGAACGGGACTGGCTTTATAGGAAGGTGAACATTGCATGTATAATTATTAGGGGGATTCTGGGCTGTCTTTCAGAATCCACATACATGCAATCTGTAGTCATGTGAAAAAAAAATTAGTCATTGTTAAAATTTGGTTAGTAATACATTGGCCATACTTGCACTTTCCAGGATGAGATCAGTTCTGTGAAACATCCAAATAAAAAAATTAAAACAGAAAGAGACAGTGAAGAAAAACCTGAGCCAGATGTTTATATAAAGAAGGAACCAGAAGAAAAGAGGGAAGCAAAAGAAAAGGAGAATAAAAAAGAACTTAAAAGGGAGATAAAAGAAAAAGAGGATAAGAAAGATATAAAGGAAAAGATTTTAAAGAGAAAAGAGAAAAGTAAAAGAAGCTATACAGAAAGAAAAAGACATAAAGGAAGAAAAGGTATGCAAATCATAAAAAATAGAAAGTAAAAACAATCAGCATATTTACATTTTAGGAGACTAAATTGCATATCAGCCGATACTAGTGTCAATAACTGAGTTCTGGCCGGGCGTGGTGGCTCAAGCCTGTAATCCCAGCACTTTGGGAGGCCGAGACGGGCGGATCACGAGGTCAGGAGTTCGAGACCATCCTAGCTAACACGGTGAAACCCTGTCTCTACTAAAAATTACAAAAAAAGCTAGCCGGGCGAGGTGGCGGGCGCCTGTAGTCCCAGCCACTTGGGAGGCTGAGGCAGGAGAATGGCGTAAACCTGGGAGGCGGAGCTTGCAGTGAGCTGAGATCCGGCCACTGCACTCCAGCCTGGGCGACAGAGCGAGACTCC
>NW_016803625.1:193904-213421 GCF_001698545.2 Rhinopithecus bieti | reverse complement strand
TTTTTTTTTTTTTTTTTTTTTTGAGGTTGCATCTTACTCTGTCACCCATGCTGGAGTGCAGTGGTGCAGTCACAGCCGATTGCAGGCTCACCCTCCTGGGCTCAAGTGCTCCTCCTGCCTCAGCCTCTCGAGTAACTGGGACTAGAGACATGTGCCATACAGCCAGCTAATTTTTAGTTTTTTTGTAAAGATAGGGATTTTTTATATCACCCAGGCTTGTCTTGAATTCCTTGGTGAAAAAGGGAGATAAACCTGGGTGTGGTGGCTCACACCTGTAAGCACTTTGGGAGGCCAAGGCGGTGGATCATCTGAGGTCAGGAGTTTGAGACCAACCTGGCCAACATGATGAAACTCTAAATACAAAACTCTAATACAAAATTAGCTGGGCGTGGTGGTGGGCACCTGTAATTTCAGCTACTCTGGAGGCTGAGGCAGGAGAATTGCTGGAACCCGGAAGACTAAGGTTGCTGTGAGCTGAGATTGCACCATTGCACTTCACATGACTACGTACCCGGGCCGGCAACAGTGAGACTCTATCTCAAAAAAAAAACCAAAAAAACAAAAAAAGGGAGATAAAAGGAGGCCAAGGTGGGCCCAGGTGCTGGGATTACAGGCATGAGCTATCATACCCAGCTGGTTTCTTAAATTTAGAAGCAACTCAGAGAGACTTTTTAAGAAAGACTTTAAGAAGAGGGGTTTAACGAGTACTTTGAGTGTATTTGTTTTCCTCCAGCTCGTATTTCAATTTTTTAAATTCCCGAATGCCATTAAAAAATAAGTGTATATACACACACATATATGTAATTGTGCTTCTTATCTATGGTGAAGGACTAGTTTTTTTCCCAGTCTTTTGCAGACCAATATTTTTTTTAAAAAATACAATAAGAGTGAAATGTTTCACTAGAAAAGTAAAATAAAAAATTATGTACAAAATATAAGCCTAATGTTTTGTTAGTAGATGCAGTAGCTGTAAAGTTGCATTGTCAAATTATACGAGTTTCTAAACAGGCTCAATTTTTGTACCTATGTTGTTTTGGACTGGCAATACCTCTTGTCTGAAATATACTGATTCTGCATGTTGTCATGCCTTTGTGTTCCTCAAAGTGAGGGAGAAACTATCTGCCTTTTCTAAAGACTTTATTTACTGAAGATATTTATAATTTATGTATTTATTTATAATTTACTCAATGTATATATTCATTATTTACTGAATATAATTGTATACTTATGTAATTACATAATATAACAGTATGTATGTGGTTAATAGTACTGACTCTTGAGGCAGAATGCTGCTATTTGGAAAGTAAGTATGAAGAATAAATGAATTGGTACATGTAAAGTTTGCAGATCAGTGCTGTCTTCAGAAAAGCTCAGAAAGCTCAGAAATTGATAGTGATTGTGAGACTAAAAAGTCCAGTTGCAGAGCAAAACCAGGAAGGAATAATAATTTTAGAGAAAAAAAAAAGGCCCAGTGGTATGAGACAGATACATAGTTTGGCCTTAACTAGGACTAGGAAATGTTTCCTTACAGGCCACAACTGAAGGTAACATTTGTAGTCTGATACATAAATGTATCATGTTTATATATAGTTACAATATGTACAAATTTATATATAAATATATATTCCTATATTTCCTTTTTAGAGAATGCATGACAACATGCGTTTCTAGAATCTGAATCTTTTGTACTAGTTGGAGCAGTTAACGTACTTCAGTCACTTGTTAGAC
The DNA here is from genome assembly GCF_001698545.2 of Rhinopithecus bieti. NCBI lineage: Eukaryota > Metazoa > Chordata > Mammalia > Primates > Cercopithecidae > Rhinopithecus > Rhinopithecus bieti. Next base: position 211,693 of record NW_016803625.1, on the reverse strand, counting down.
TTGGTTGTTAGTTTTATCACTAGTATTAATCAAATGCTATACTTCAAAGATGGAAAATTTCACCTTCTAAAATTATATTTGTTTTTGACCCATTATGTCCTTCTAGATCCCCAGCTTACCCTCTTGTCCTGCTTTCTCTTCTTTTGCACCATGACTAGACAGTGCTGATTTAATGAACCCACTAATGTATTTCCTACTGATTCCACAACATGCCCTAATATAGTTCAAATATTGTTCATGCCCTTTAAATACATTGGTTCTTACCAGTCTTCTTGTTCTCCCTACTTTGAGCTGTTGACATTCTTCCAGTCACTGAGAATATTGAAGACATTCAAAGCTGCTGTGGCTCCTGTCTTCCATTTTATTTATTTGAGCCATATGTTTTATCTCTGGACTTTTATTTTTATCTCCTCTGCAGGTTCACAGGTTGAGATTTCTTCTCTCTTTTCAGGGGTAACTGTTTTGTTTTGTTTTGTTTTTTGCCTACTCTGTATTGGGTGGGACTCGGGGGAGGTGGTATTCTTTTGCTTTTTTGAAGTGAAAACATTAAACTCTTCACTTGAGCTACTTCCTCTTCTCTATGTGGTCCACTAATGAATTGTACCTCTTGCCACTTTTTTCCCCCACATTTCTTTTTTAGTCTTCTGACTTTTCATGTAACTGCTGGAATGGAAAATTCCTACTGTGCACAATGCATGAATTTTCTCTCCATTGATCTTAAATGATATTGTGTGTATCATGGAAATGAGGACTGGAATAGTTCTTAAACATGGACTCTGGAGCCAGACTTTCTGGCTTGTATAGGATTTTACCTCTAAGTAAGAAATTCCATTGTATTTGGGAATAGCTCTAAATAATTACGAAATTCAATGGCCTTTTCTAGGTCGTCACTCTCTAAACATATTTGCTTCATGCAGCACCTTGGTTTTCCTTATCTTTTACTGGTTGTCTTCCTAAGTGACAGTATATTTTAGCAGTCAAGAAAGAGCACAGAGTCTGAGGTCAGTTAGAGCTGGATTTGACAGATGTCATTTTATTCTAAGTTTCAGTTTCTTCTATAAAATAGATTAAATACTACTGCAAAGGACTATTGTCAGGGTCTATTCTTAATTGCCTCCATCCTGCTCATACCTCCGTTGGTACTCCACCTAGCAACCAGAGTAATCATGATTTAGAGGGAGAATAAAGTCCCACCATTATATTTCTGTGCTTAAAACCCTCCAGTGGCTTTCCATCTCATGTAGGAGAAAAGATTCTTAGCCTGAAACCAACCTCATAGCATCTAGTCACCTCCCATCATTGCCGGCCACTTCTCTCACTTACTTGGTTCCAGCGACACTGGTGTTCATACTTTTTTTTAAAACATGTCAAGCAAGTTTTAGGGCATTCATGTTTGTTTTTTCCTCTACTTGGAATGGCTTACTCCTTCATTTTCTTTAGATGTCCTCTCAAACATTGCCCTTCTCTGAAATCTTGTATAAGATAGGAAGCTCCCTGCTCTTTATTACTTTATTTTTCTTTATCACAGTTGTTGTCACCTGACACACTATTTCTTCTTTATTTACTGGCTCTCTAGTATTATACTAGATTCCAGGTTCCATAAAGGCAGGATCTGTTTTACTTACAGCTCTATTTCCTGGGTCTGGAACAATGTCTAGAACATAGTATGTACTAAACTGACATATGTTGGATAAATTATTTTCTAACAGAATATAAACTGCCAAAGTTGAACAAAAAATAGGAAACATAAAGAACAGCAACGAATAAACTAAAAGTTAGAAAGGAAATTAAATATTTTCTTAAAGCATCAGATCTGACTGAATTTTAATTTTCTTTATAGTAAGAGAGGTCCTTCAGAGCAGTGGTGTGAGGATTTATTATTTTATTTTTTTGAGATAGGGTCTCACTCTTGCCCAGGCTGTAGTGCCAGTGGCATGATCACAGCTCATTGCAGTCTCCTGGGTTCAAGCAGTCCTCCCACCTTGACTTCTTGAGTAGCTGGGACTACAGGTGTGTGCCACCATGCTTGGCTAATTTTTTTTTTTTTTTTTGGTATAGAATCAGAGTCTCACTGTTGCCCCGACTGATCTCAAACTCCTGGACTCAAGTGATCTTCCCACTTCAGCCTCCCAAAGTGCCGGGGGTACAGGCATGAGCCACCACACCTGGCCTGATTTCTTAATAAATGATGTTGGATTATCTAAATGTATTGTCTGATGTTGACCCATCATCCTTATATTCCTAGAACTAAACCAGCTTGCTTTCTGTGAATATAATGTTAATTTTTAATTTGTTTTTGCATTTACAAATTTTATCTGAAGTTTCCCTTGTTAGTAATATTTTTATTCTGATTTTGGTAGAAGGTTGTCGTTCCTATTGCTACAATAAAACATGCAGTTCTTAATATGTCAGCCTTTTATAAGCATGTCAGGAATGTACAGGCCAAGGAAAAAGTTACCCTTTGATCCTGTATTCCCAACCACCCAAAATATGAAGAACAAGTCATTATTGCCACCTTCTGTTGTTGCAAAAGTTTGGAAGAATAGACAGTTTATATATCCAGCTATATTGATTTTAATAGTTTTGCTAAAATCATTTTACCCTGTATTTAGTGGATAGTAGGGTATATTAAGTTATACTCTGAAATATTTTTACTCTCTCTCTTTTAATATTCTATATTTAAGACTCCTTATAATAGTGTGCTACAGTATAAAAAATAACCATTTATGTAGAAGCTAAGTAAAATCCAAAACTTTTACTTACTCAAATACTAATTTTAAATGATAACAGAAAGGCTTACTTTCTTGAAAAAAATCTAAAGGGGAAAGAACCGTGATGTATAAGATTCGTGAAGTGAGATTTAATTGCTTATTTTGCTATCAAACAGTGTTATAATATAATATTCATGTAAATATCATTGAAGGAGGTAGATCTTGTTGACTTTAGGTTTTTAATACATGTGTTTATATTCTTGTTTTCTCATTTTAAAGTGTAAAGAAAGAATGAGGCCTGTTAAAGCAGCTTTGAAACAACTTGATAGGCCTGAGAAAGGCCTTTCAGAAAGAGAACAACTAGAACATACTAGACAATGTTTAATAAAAATTGGAGACCATATCACAGAATGTCTAAAAGAGTATACAAATCCTGAACAAATTAAGCAATGGAGAAAGTAAGTGATACACTTTTCAGGAAGTGTTAAATTTGTATTATGTAACTGTCTTTTGTTTTTCTGTTTTCTTTCCTGATTCTGAAGTTTAGGGAACAAGATAATTTTAAAGAGGTAACCTGCAGATGATTGTTTTAATTTTCTCCCTTTAACGTTCAAGTTTTTTATTTATGAGTGGTTACTTAGGTATCATGGTGTGTAACAAGTGGTATCTCTGCCTTGTTTGACAAGGTTTCATTAAATGACAGCTGTTTCATTAAAATTCAGATTGCATTTTATTTGAAAAAGTCTTTGCAATTTACCAAATTTTTATCGGTAATATCTTTTGAGTTGATGTTCCCACAAAGTTTATTGTTGCATGAATTTAGCAGTTTACATCCTGGGTACATGTATAAAGTTGTAAAAATTAACATCCTCAAGCAATATAAAACGCAAAAGTTAGGAAAATAAAGGTAATGTAGTGCATTATTCTTAAAGCTAAATTTAGCTAATCTAAAGGATTATATTTAATTTCTTCTCTACTTTTTTTAGTGTAAAAATGCTTGGCTTCTATCTTTTACATTTAACCGGAAATACAAAATTTGAAAGCCTGGCAACTTCTCATTTAAATAATACCTTTTGCCAAGAATGGGTTATCATTTTTGCCAAGAATGGGTTATCATTTGCCAAGAATGGGTTATCATTTTTTCAAGAATGGGTTATTATTTCACTGAATGAAAATATTTAGTTGTATCTTACACACCAATATTTGAATCCTTATAATTAGGGCTTAGATGTTTGAGGTTCAAAGAGTTAGAATATCTACTTTTTCTGCATTCTAGATGAGAAATAAGGAACATCTTATTGAAATTACACAGTGAATTTGGTTGAAAGTAAATTTAAAAATGAGCAAGGAATTAAAGAATTTGAAATAAAATTTTAAGTAAAATAAAAACATTACACAGTGACTCATACAAATAGGTACCATTTCAAATTCGGTTTGTTATTAGGAAGGAGTGGGGAAACCTTTGGAAGAAGAGAGACTTAATAACCAGGAGACTTAGCTTTTTCATTGTGTTCTGTCACTTTACCTGCTAAGGCTATGCTCTCACCTCACTTCATTCAGTTGGGCAGATTACCTTTTTGGTTTTCCCGTTTGGTTCTCAATTACTTTGATTTCGTATGCCTTATTGTTCATTCCTGCTACCTCTGTCTCTGGTTAAACCAAATTCCCTTAAGAGGGAGATAGGGAAGGAAAGACGGAAATACCCCATGAAGCAAAATAGCTTTTGCTGTCTTGGAGAAATTGTATTTTTATTTATTCATTTTTTTGAGATGGAATCTCATTCTGTTGCCCAGGTTGGAGTGCAGTGGCGGATATCGGCTCACTGCATCCTCTGCCTCCTGGGCTCAAGCTATCCTTCCACCTCAGTCTCCCTGGTAGTGTGGGACTACAGGCCCAGGCTGCCAGGCCCGGCTAATTCTTGTATTTTTTGTAGAGACTGGTTTCACCATGTTGGCCAGGCTGGTGTTGAACTGACCTCAAGCAGTCTGCCTGCCTTGGCCTCCCAAAGTGCTGGGGAGAATTTTTTTTTTAATGCAGAAATTAAAAAAAGTACCTTATATTGAGACCTATCATTGGCTGACCCCATTCCCTCAACAACAGTTATTGTGGGCCAGGCGCGGTGGCTCATGCCTGTAATCCCAGTACTTTGGGAGGCCAAGGCGAGCAGATCACGAGGTCAGGAGACGGAGACCATCCTGACTAAGATGGTGAAACCCCCTCTCTACTAAAAATACAAAAAAAAAAAAAAAAAAGTTAGCTGGGCATGGTGGCACGTGCCCGTAGACCCAGCTACTTGGGAGGCTGAGGCAAGAGAATCGCTTGAACTAAGGAGGCAGAAGTCGCAGCTGTTTTGCTTTATGGGATATTTCCCTCTTTCCTTCCCCATCTGGGGAGTTGTACAGAATGAAAGAAGATAGAAATCTAAAGATTACAGAACGGTTGGCATTAAACAAGTGTTAAAGTAGTTACCGTAATGATCTTTTTGTTTTTTGCTTACAATATTTTTTCAATATATTTTTTGACCAGATTTCTTAAAAGAGCTGAAATGCAACACTAGTTTTATTTAAAGATCACTAATAAAGTGATGGCCAAAATAGAATGTATATTTGTATTTTATTTGTCTATCAAATATGCCTCATTCTAGCTGATCCTTTTAATAGTATTACTTGTAGGAAATATGAACAGATATTTACTATTCCATTTTACAGAAGAAAAAAATGGATTCAGTTGAAAAGCATTTTAGGGCTGGAACTGGAGAATAACAGAGGAAACACTAGGACCTGAACTCTAAAACAGGCACTAATTCTTAGGTTTGTGTAAGTGCTGACGCTTGCCTCAGCTCTGGTGTTTTGTTCAAGATCACACAGTCATTTGGATGATATAATTAAGACCAGAATCTGGTTCTTGACTAGTTTTTTTTGGAGAAAATATGTTATGGTGTGGTTGTGTGGTGTGTTGGGTTGTTGTGTGGTGTGTTGGTGTTGTGGTGTGTGTGTGTGTGGTTTATATATATATATATATAATATATATTATTTTTTTTTTTTTTTTTTTTTTTTTTTTTTTTTTTTTGAGACAGAGTCCTCCGCTCTCGCTCTGTTGCTCAGGCTGGAGTGCAGTGGTGCGATCTCCGCTCACTGCAAGCTCCGCCTCCCAAGTTCATGCCATTCTCTTGCCTCAGCCTCCCGAGTAGCTGGGACCACAGGTGCCTGCCACCACGCCCGGCTAATTTTTTTGTATTTTTAGTAGAGACGGGGTTTCACAGTGTTCGCCAGGTTGGCCTTGATCTCCTGACCTAGTGATCCGCCCGCCTCAGCCTCCCAAAGTGCTGGGATTACAGGCGTGAGCCACCGCGCCCGGCCGGAAAATATATTTTTACAAGGAATTTACTTAGGAGCAAAAAGGTACTTTATTAAATTCCTACCTTTTACCCTTATGAGTTAACCTTAGAATGTAGATATGTTCGAGATAGTCTGTGAATTTATGTAAAGGCTAGATGAATTTTCCCCCTTCTGTGGATTTCAGTTCAGTAAGGTACCATTCAATATATTCTCTTAAGTTCTTTTTAAAAATATATTTCAAGGTAAATATTTTACCTCTAGTGTACTTTTGAATCTTCTAGGGACTACTACCTTCCCTTAGAACTTAACATTCCTTTTCTTTTTGGAGGTATATTTAACAATTATAGTTCTTATATATTTAAGGTATACAGTTTGATGATTTGATATACACATGCATTATGAAATAATCACCACAGTTTCTGATTAATTACTGATGCCTCCCTTGGAATGGGAAGAGATACCAAGCTGTACCTCACATATGGTGTTTGATCGTGTTAACTCTTGGGACCATTACATTACTATTATTAAGTGACAGTTACTTTTTAATGCATTATTTAAGACAGTTCTTTACAAGCATAATCCATATTATCTGATGGTATTTCCACTCCAGTTATTAACATACCTGTCCCTTATATGCATAATCAGGATCACAGTATGAATCTGAATCACTTCCTGATTTAATGTATATCTTTGGTGCATTTCAAATTAGGATTGTTTACTGCTTTTCAGTCTAAAGACTATAAAATGAAGTGATCTGGAAGAGAAGTAAAATACAGTGTTTAGTTTCACTGGAGTCTTATTCATATATGAAGTTTTGAAAAAATACATAGAATTAAGATCTTTAAGAGTTTGTTCCATAGAGGGCTGTGTATGTGTGTATGTGTTTCTGTTTGGAGGGAAGTAGTTCCATGAAAAAACCTAAATATTTTCCACCAGAGTAATGTAATTTGCCTTTTTTTTAATTCTTCTAGAAACCTATGGATTTTTGTATCTAAGTTCACTGAATTTGATGCAAGAAAATTACATAAATTATATAAGCATGCTATTAAAAAACGGCAGGAATCTCAGGTAAACTTGCCATCATATTTTTTCCCTTAATTTATATAATTAAAACCATGAGACATTCTTTTTACAAAGCAATTTGATTAATAAATACAGAATGAATAAGATAAATTTTAAAAATCACCATTGAGCACCACAATAATAATTGTTGCAGGCAAGATTCACAGAAGGGAAGTAAAGTTAATGGGCAAGAAAACAGGATATTGACAGATCTCCTCTGAAATGTTTATTAATTATAAAGGGAAAATAATAACTTTATAGAGAAACTTGCCTGACCCACCTTAAACAAGTGATCAAGGTTAGTGTCACCAGTGGTTAAGACATATCAGCATCATGAACCCTCTGATACTGAGAAAGGCACATCACTTATGTGGAATTCTTGCCAAAAATATATAAGTGTTATGTGAAAATATCAGACAAGCCCTACTTGAGGGATATTCTATAAAATAACAGTCTGCTACTCTTCAGAAGTATTAACAGCATGCAGCAGACTAAGGAACTAGGGAGCTGCCCCAGAGGAAGACATGACAACTCAGTGTAATATGGGCTTCCAAATTGAATCCCCGAGCAGATAAAGAACATTAGTGGAAAAATGTGAAATCTAAATGAAGTCTGTTCTTCAGTTAATAGTGTTATACCAATGTTAATTATTTGGTTTTGATCTTTATACTATGTTTATATAAGATATTAACATTAGGAGAAGCTAGATGAAGGGTATGTGAGAACTCAGTATTTTTGCAACTTTTCTGTTAAGTCAGTTTATTTCAAAGTGAAAAAATATCTTTAAGTCATGGGACAAGTAGATCATACTTTAAAAACGGAGATCTATAAATGTCATACATGTATATACACACACATATATATACATATATGTACACACATAAACAATCTGATATCTTGTGTGAAGACTTCAGTATCAGTATTTTCTAAGAATTATCCTTTTTTGTAAGTTTGTGAAGTCACCTAAAGATTCTTACACATGTGTGCATTTATTTTAGCAAAACAGTGATCAAAACAGCAACTTGAATCCTCATGTGATTAGAAATCCAGGTATGTAAGCCTTACTGATTGGGAAAATAAATTAAAAAAAAAATTTTTTTTTAAATATTTGTTTTAAATGAACCAAATGATAAAAAAGGTTCTTACCTTGTTTTATTTACAAGTACCTTTATATTAAGAAGATACAGTAATTCTGATACATACCTACATTATTATATAAAATGTATTCTCTTAAACTATAGTTCTTTTTAGTTGATTATCCTTTTAATCATCCTTTTCCCAGTTTCTAGAAATTGTAGAATAACTGTTAAAATGAACAAATATTCTTTTTAATGTAATTTGGAATAGTAATGCATTCTTTCTGTATGAGAGCCATGAAAGTGTAGTCTGAGAAAGGAATGGGTCCCATATTTTTTAGTTTTGTCACATTTCAGAATCAAGTGACCTTTTAAATTAATCCTTAGTACTGCTTTTATACACCATTTATAAATGCTTTAACTGCTTGTATTTGGGAACCAATTTTGTTTTGGCAAGGGTTGAAACGAGCTTTTGTTATCTATCAACTTAAATTTTTTTTGCCACATGTTATTTTTAAGGTGATTAATAAAAGTTGTACTTACCTAACAGATGTGGAAAGATTAAAAGAGAATACAAATCACGATGATAGCAGCAGGGACAGTTATTCCTCTGATAGACACTTCACTCAGTACCATGATCATCATAAAGACCGACATCAGGGAGATTCTTACAAAAAAAGTGAATCCAGGAAAAGACCCTATTCTTCTTTTAGTAATGGTAAAGACCATCGTGATTGGGATCACTACAAGCAAGACAGCAGGTAAACTTGGCAGTCACTTTAGAAATTTTACTTATGCATGTCTTTCTCCTTATCATGATAATCCTGTATTTAACCTATCAACTAATTCAGTCTTCATGCAGTCAAAACAAATCTTGTGAAATAAAGGTGTTGTATATAATTAAGAAAAATTTATATATTTTAAGAACTGAATTTCTCTATAAAATAGCTTTTGAATTATAAAATTGAGATCAAAATATGTAGTAAGAAAGAATGTAGGGAGTTGCATAATTATAAATTATGTGGGATTCATTGTTGGTTTTGGAGAATGTTGGCTCAAATACTCTTTAAAATGTAATAAATGGGATAAAATAAAAACTTGATATAATAGTGGTTCAGGTTTGGCTTAGGAAATTTTGTATTCCATATTTTTAAAAAGTCATGAGGGGAAAAATTAATATATGCGAACACATCTCGTTGAGGTTAAACTTCATCTCAGCAGTCTGGAATATTCTTGGAACCGGAAGGGTTTTTTGTTTATTGTTGTTTTTCGAAGCCTTTGAACAGTAAGCAACCTCAGTGTAATAACAGAATACTTTTTATTCCTTTATTGATAAAGAAGTATTGTCAGTAGTTAATGATCATTACTAAAAGTAAACTTGAAAACAGATTTATAGTATTTATGCTTTTGTAGTAAATAGAAGAAACAAATTAGAAGACATTCTTTGTATTTTAGTTGTGTTCACTACAATAATTTCTTTGAGAATCTCTGTCAACACTATGAACACATCGGTTGTAGAATGTCTTTTATTATTAGAAAGCATCAAATAATTAAAAGAAAAAGGCAGATTTGTAATATATATTTCACAGGCTTATACAATATAGTTGTTTGTAGTAAGGTCAACAAAAAAGGAACACATTATCTTCAGTGTGTGTCAGTTTGGAAAAGGCAATCATTTCAGAGAATACTTCTCATTAAACTGCCACATTTATTTTTTGTCAAGCTGTCACATGTTTGTGGATTAAATTTCTTAATGATTCATGTGTCAAGTCTTACTAACAGTCAAACTTGAGGAAGCTTGTAATAGGCATCAGCAACCAATGAAAACTTTTCAGATTATTTCGTAGACTGCATTCTAGCATTTTAAACTTTTCCTGCTTAGTGGTTGATAAAAGGCTCTGGTCTCAGGAGTGTTTCAGATAGCTGTAATAGTCTTAATTTCAGCTTTAGACAATTAAGATGCAGTCATATAAATGATTTGTAAAATAAAAAGCAGCTAATTATCTAAAATAGCCATGTGAAATTAGATGCTATTTTAGGGACTTTGTATGGTTCACTTTAGTTTTATGAATCAAACAGTTTTTCCAAAGAGATATTTCCAGTGATTTTTAAGTTAATTTAGTAAGTTTTATAATGAAACACTGAGCTTGTATACAGTTAAAACATGTTTGAAAGTATTTTATGTTTTTTAGTAATCTTTTATTTGGAAACATTTTAATTTGCATTATTTATCTAAAATTCTCAATTTTTCTTTATTAGATATTACGGTGACAGAGAGAAACACAGAAAACTGGATGATCACAGGAGTAGAGATCACAGGTCAAATTTGGAAGGAAATTTAAAAGATAGATCTCATTCTGATCATCGTTCTCATTCAGATCATCGGTTACATTCAGACCACCGATCAAGTTCTGAATATACGCACCATAAATCTTCCAGGGATTATAGGTATCACTCAGATTGGCAAATGGACCACAGAGCTTCCAGCAGTGGCCCTAGGTCACCACTAGATCAGAGATCTCCTTATGGCTCCAGATCTCCATTTGAACATTCAATTGAACACAAAAGTACACCGGAGCATACCTGGAGTAGTCGGAAAACATAACAAAAACTGCTATTTCATCTTTCTGGACTTTTAGCCATATATCATAAACCAACACAGTAATTGCCTTACATGACTTGAAAGATATAAACAGATCTTCTATCAGTAGCAGTATTGTTACTTCTTTCCAGGATGCAAGGTCTATTATCCCAACAGAAGAGAAAATATTTTTATATTTAAGGATTATGCTGCACTGTACTACAAATGTTGTAGTACTTTTTGTTTGTTTGTTTCTTTTTTAAAGAAATGGAAAATGTTTACTATTACAGGGACCTCAACACTGCCCTCCCATACAGGCTGGATAAAACTGTTTTTAAGTCAGTGATTTTAGACTGACCTCCATTTAAATTATGTTTATATATGAACTTTACTCTGACCTGTGATCATGTTTCAGGAAGGAATGAAAGAGAGTTCTTTCTTAATAAAGAAAAACACTCAAGGACTTTGTTCATTTCCAAAGCTACTTGTTTACATTGTACACTGCGACCACCTTGCCGCTTTTCATCACAAGCTTGAATATTTAAATTCTGTACTTATATCTGTAAAATAGCCAGGAATTTCCTGTTTGTGATCTATTATTATGCCTTTTTACAAAAAAGAAATGGCTGTAAATTATTGTAAATATTAAAGGAACTTTCCTTACTTCCTTCCCTTTCTCAGGCTTTTTTTGACTGTTCCTTTCCCTACCAACTCAGGCCTTCTTATTAAAAAAAAAATCAGTGTAATAACACTTTTTAATGATTTGTCTTGATGGAATCATTGTTTAGAATGTAAAAATGGGGAAAGGGGCCACTTTAATTCCATTAGTCCTCTTTTATACTGAATATTTTATTAGATACATGTTATTTCTTCCCCCTTTTTTTTCCTTTTTTAGTCAATATTGTGTTTGTAGTTTTAAAATGGCGAGATGATATGTAAAATCTTAAACTGCATGCTCTGGAAACATTTTTTTCAGATGCATCTGGTTTAAAAGGGTAGGTGTAGAAACACTTTTCAGAATCCAAAACGGCCAAAAGTTATTGTAAATCTGTTTGTTTTCCCGTTTCATGTGGGCAATAATGTCAAATGTGCTATGCAGCCAGGTTAACATTTTAGATAAACTTGATTGACTTTTAATATAAACTGTTACAATGCACACTGATTGTATATAAAAACCTTATATATGACAAATTAAATTTAAGAAAAAGGATATGTGGGCTCCTGTAATTTTCTGCTGCATTCTTACTCCTTCAAGCACTTAACACCCCCCGCACTCCCTTTTTAAGTAACGTTTTGCTGCCAGAAAACGTATTTTGGTAAGCAGTTGAATATTTGTAATGTCTAGCATTACAACTAAATCTTTTGGAGAATATATGAATATTTCTATGAAGTAAAACTTAGGCCATAGACATTTTTGCTGGCCCCTTTTGGCTTCCTACAGATACTAATTATGGGATGCTTTATATTTATTCACAGATTTTTATTTTGTTTTATATTCAGTGGGATTTTTTAAAGTCATGTGGCACATTCTAGCATGTATGCTTTGATGTAACAAATTTGAATCTTAACTTTGACAAACATAAGTATGTGGATATAATTTCTATAATATTCCTCTGTGTGTCACTGTTAGTTGGCTGTGGAAGCAACCTACAGATACTTGTCCATAGATTTATTTTTTTTTAATTTTCCTTTGTCCAATTAGATCTATGTGTATAAAAGCTTGTGGGTTTTTTTGCTTTTGGTTTTGTTTTGCAGTCATTTATCCTTCTGATACAGTTACCCTGAAGAATAATGATGGTTTGTTTCTTTTCTGGTATATGAGATAACATGGGAGGGAATAGCTCAGTTTTTTAAACATCTAATTTATATTTAAATATAAAAGTAATGAACGTAGTCCTGGCACACATTTTTGAAACTTTTATCACTTTTCTCTACATTTAGTATGTTTTTTTTTTTTTGAGATGGAGTCTGGCTCTGTCGCTCAGGCTGGAGTGCAGTGGCTGGATCTCAGCTCACTGCAAGCTCCGCCTCCCAGGTTCACGCCATTCTCCTGCCTCAGCCTCCCAGTAGCTGGGACTACAGGCGCCCGCCACCTCGCCCGGCTAGTTTTTTGTATTTTTTAGTTAGATGGGGTTTCACCGTGTTAGCCAGGATGGTCTCGATCTCCTGACCTCGTGATCCGCCCGTCTCGGCCTCCCAAAGTACTGGGATTACAGGCTTGAGCCACCGCGCCCGGCCTAGTATGATTATTTTATTCCACAAGCTAGCATTTGACTAATTTATGATGCTTAAGTCATAAGATCATGGCTAGCATTTTTTAATTTATTACTTTGTAGCTGAGATACTTGCATAATATTCTATTGTGCAAATTTCACAGAACAGTTGCATTTTCTGAGACAAGGGAATGGGCTCTAATTTTTAAAATAATGCTACATTTAGTTGAAAGTTTCAGTCAGCTGAGTTGAATGAAAAATATAGAACTGTATGTACATTTATCAAATGACAAAATGTTCATTTTTTGTAAGAGATCAGTAAGTAGAAAAGAAATTAAGACAATGGAGAAGAACAGTACATACATACAGCAGAACATTCTCTATAAAATATCCTTACTTTTTGTCTTTCACATGCTCATTTTGCTTTGTTATTTTATCCAGTTATGTTTAATTTTCAAGGGTGAGAGATTATGCATAGTATTGTACCAATTAACCTTCCACTCTTATACAATAAATGATTCTTACTAAAAGCAATAGCCTGTTTGCTTATAAAGATATTCTTTGTTTAGAGTATGTTAGAAATTAATGTTCAGACTATGGAAAATGAGTTTAAATAATTTCATTTATTTTCAGAGTGAGTAGTTTAATGAGAACCTTTTTAATTTTATGTAATGTAGATTGTATATANAATAGCCTGTTTGCTTATAAAGATATTCTTTGTTTAGAGTATGTTAGAAATTAATGTTCAGACTATGGAAAATGAGTTTAAATAATTTCATTTATTTTCAGAGTGAGTAGTTTAATGAGAACCTTTTTAATTTTATGTAATGTAGATTGTATATATAATTTCTCTTTTTGTAATTAATATGAAAAGGTTGAGTAGGTTATTCATTTTCCTGAAGTTTGTCAAGAATATGCTCTAGGGGTAAATGGCATGATTTGTATTTCTACCCCATTACTATCTCTAACTAGAAAATGATCTTTGCACCCCAAATTAGCTGTCATAGCTTTATAAATACAACAGCTTTAAAAAGGGATAGGGATTTGGAAGAACAACCAATATTTAAATATGGGATTTTTTAAAAAAGACTTTCAGCTTCATAGGAAACTGCAAAAATGTTTTAAAATATTTCTGAGTTAATATGTAAAAGCACATTAATATAGATGCCTCTATTAAATACACATTACTCAATTTTAAAATGCAGACGAAACTTAGATTTTAGCACTGTACAATAATTGTAATGAATGGAGGATGTTATAGAGGACACAATTAGATAGTAATGCAACAATAAATATTTTGAGATAGTGTCAAAATGTAAAATTTCTAAGACATTCAATTACAGATATTTTGAAGAAAATTTGAGATTATATTTTCTGACAATAACTAGTAATTGATTTTGTGAAACACTTCATGCTAATTTTCTTAACTCAAAAAAAATTAGGACCTAATAGGTTGACTCCATTACAGAAATTCCTTGAATTCTGATAGGAATATCTTGGAATAGGAAATCTTAGCTATGGTGTAAAAGGATGAAAGATGAGATTACTGGGGAAAGTAGGATTAATAAAATATGTTAAAAGGTTGTTACAAGTACCTATACAAATTCTCTAATGGGGCTTCATGCACTGGATTTTCTACACTAAAAGGCCACTAACCACTCTGTCCTTCAGCTTAAAAAAAAAAAAAAAAAAAATTTGGGGTGTAAAAAAAAATTACACATATTTGAAACAAAATTTGTAGTAGAAACTCCATTCAAATGAATGAAATAATTTTAATTCCATGTTCTACTCCACATTTGAGTCCTGATCTAAATATGAAACTAAAGAGGTATGAACAGTCTAAAACTCTTAACGATTCTATTAAAGGAGCTAATGATATTGTTTGCGTTGGTGATACAAAAACCTTATGTGACTGAAAAATGATGTATTGTCATTTCATTATTGTAGACTAATATTCATTAGATTTCAAATTTAGAATGAGCTATGGAACTGCCACTACTTTACTTGTTACTTTTTTTATTCCTTCTGTTTACTTTTCAAATCTTTGCTTTGTCTAGTGTTCCGCAGGCTGACTATATTAAGTCCTGGTGTGGTGGTTTCATTATTATTATTATTTTAATTTCTTTTTTGATCAGCTGTTGCCTCTTACCCACTTCTTTTTACTTTGTGGAATCCAATGTCATTGTTATCATAAGACTTAATTTCTGATTTATTTCTCAACAGCTGTACTATTTTTTTTTTTCCTGTTTCTAGTGCTATCTTTAGCTTCAACCACTACCCTGAAGTCATCTCCACCTAGACAGCTAACAATATGTAATTTTAAGATATGTAAAACCAAACTCAACCCTTTTACACTAATGACATGAAAAGTTTTAAAAACTACGAGGCTGGGTGCAGTGGCTCACTCCTGTAGTCCCAGCACTTCGGGAGGCCGAGGCAGGCAGATCACTTGAGATCAGGAGTCTGAAACCAGCCTGGTTAACCCGGTGAGACCCTATCTCTACTAAAAACACAAAAATCAGCTGGACATGGTGGTATGCACCTGTAATCCCCACTACTTGGGAGGCTGAGGCAGGAGAATTGCTTGAACCCAAGAGGCAGAAGTTGCAGTGAGCCAAGATCACGCCACTACAGCGTGGGCGACGGAGTGAGACTGCCTCAAAAAAAAAAGAGAAAGTTTTAAAAACTAGGGTCTTTGATAAATGCATTCACAGCTTTCTGCCTAAGGCACTTTCTACTTAGCTATTTCTGTTCTTTTTGCTCCAATTCAGTCACTTCTCTCAATACAAATACTTCTTGATCTTTGCATTGTTGTCCATCTATTAAAAATGCTTATTTGTGATTTATACAAAACTTGTTTCCTCAGTTCAGGTTTCTTTCAGCTCAAATGTCATTTCAAGTCTTGAAATTAGTACCCTGCCCCATCATTTAAAAAAAATCCCTTATCTTGCATTTTCTTCTAGCATTACCACTGCTTATATATTTGGTTCATTTGCCACTGACTGCTTCCCCACTAGAAGATAAGTTCCATTAGGGCAGGGACTTTATTTTGTTCATTGCTATATTCTCAGTACTTAATGCCTTGTATCAATTACATTGTTTTCATTTTTTTAGTGTCCTTCCCAGAAATGCTATGCCCTACAAATGGCTAGCATTACCAAACTTTTTGTCTTACTATTGTTAACCTGATTTATTAGTATTGGAAACTATCGTATGCTTTACTGTCTCATGGATTACTTGAGTCTGTTTACTAACTTCCAGTTTTTAAACTTGACTGATAAAAATCACCAGAGGTACTTGAGAAACACAGAAAAACGTAAGCCTCGGCCGGGCGCGGTGGCTCAAGCCTGTAATCCCAGCACTTTGGGAGGCCGAGACGGGCGGATCACGAGGTCAGGAGATCGAGACCATCCTGGCTAACACGGTGAAACCCCGTCTCTACTAAAAAATACAAAATCTAGCCGGGCGAGGTGGTGGGCGCCTGTAGTCCCAGCTACTCGGGAAGCTGAGGCAGGAGAATGGTGGGAACCCGGGAGGCGGAGCTTGCAGTGAGCTGAGATCCGGCCACTGCACTCCAGCCCCGGCGACAGAGCGAGACTCCGTCTCAAAAAAAAAAAGAAAAGAAAAGAAAACGTAAGCCTCATCTCTTGGAATTAAAATGGCAGGGAAATGCTCCAAGTAATGGGGTTTTAATATCTCTTTCATTGACCTGAATAATTAATACAGAGGTTAATTCCACTGTTATAAGTAATACACTAATGCTTAAATGAAAAACTGGTTTCTGTAACTATATGGCTACTTAGGAAATATAATCGATACTTTGCAAAGAGATATGCAGAGACGTGGTATATATAAAATAGGAAAATGTAAAACATTTTGATTTGTCTATTGCTTTACCTTTCTTCTTCATTATTTTTAAAATTAGAAGTGGAGTCTTGCTATATTGCTCCAGACTGGTATCGAACTCCTGGGATCAAGGCAATCTTGCTCCCTCAGCTTCCCAAGTAGCTGGGATTACAGACTCAAGCCACAGTGACTGGGTTGTCTATTCTCTTATCTTTCGAAAAGAAATATATTTTTAGATGGTATCATGAGACACTTATCTTTTTTAATGCACAAGAGCACAACTTGTAAAACACTGAGAAATATGTTGTATTTCCAATGTTTTAAAGTAAAATTGCAAAAACAAAAAATATCCCTTCTCTTGCTGTTACTTGCTATATTTTTCCCATTAAGAAATTTACATCATGTTTACCCAAGTTAAATTCACCTTCTCTAGGCATACATCATGATGAGTTTTGACAGATTATGCAGTTGTTGTAATCATCAACGTACTTAAGATATAAAGTATTTCCATCTTATCAAGTAAGTTCTTTTTTGCTCCTTTCCCCTATACCAAGCCCTTGGCAATCACTGATTTGTTCCTATAGTTTTATTTTTCCCATAATGTCATATAAATGGAATCATATGGTATGTTGCCCTTTGAGTTTGCCTTTTGCTTAGCATGATGCTTTTGTAATTATCCGTGATTTTGCATCTATCAGTAGTTCATTTCCTTTTATTGCTGAGTGATCCTCCTTTCCCAGGTTAGAGTGCAGTGGCACAATCATGGCTCACTGCAGCCTTGACCTTTTAAGTATGTCTGTGATTCATTTTGAGTTGATGTTTTCTATATTGTGTGGAACACAAAAAGTTGTGGGTTCTGTTATTATTTGAATATTACATATCCAATTTTTTCAGCACCGTTTGTTAATAAGACTATCCTTTTTTCCACTATATTTCTTTTTATTTATTTATTTATTTATTTA